>NC_041737.1:37711168-37736168 GCF_004115215.2 Ornithorhynchus anatinus | reverse complement strand
AACACAAAGTTGTTGGGTTTCCGTATTGTTAAAATGAGTCCCATTTTGGAGAGAAGATGGTAAACTCGGATAGTCTACTTTCCTAGGTATGAATATTGGTCAGTCACCAGAAAAGTACCTTCTTGGTCAGGCACCTATACTGGACAGGTCCAGATTCTGAAAGGAAATGAAGGTAGAGGCCACCAGGAATGATCATCACTGGGCCTAGAATCAATCAATCATATCTACTGAGTGCTTACTGGGTACAGAGCACAGTACTGAGCACTTGGGAGAGTAAAATTTAAAGGAGTTGGTAAACATGTTCCTTGCCCATAATGATCTTACAGTCTAGGGGGGAAACAGCCATTAATATAAATAAATTACAGATACGTACATATATGGTGTGGGATCGAGGAATAGGTGAATAAAAGGTACAAATCTGAGTGCAAGGGTAATGAAGAAGAGAATGGGAGAAGAGGAAATGAGGACCTATTTGGGAAAGGTCTATTGGAGTAGACGTGTCTTCAATAAGGCTTTGAACCCAGGATTGTTGACTCCCACTCCTATGTTCTTTCCACTAGATAACCCTGCCTCTGCTTGAGGTAGGGATTTTATAGGAAATCATTGTGGAGGGAGAGTGCTTGAATGAAATTAATAAACAAAACAATACCCATTAAAATCTCCAGAACAAGATGTGGTTGAGTCCAAACAAAGATCGCATTTACGAATGCGCCATGTTGAATTAAGGAGTAGTTTGACTGGAGGACTGTTTCTCATTTAGGAAATGAAACACATTTTCACCACAAAAGTCTAAAATTCCAAATCCTATGGGTTTATCCTGTGGTCAGTGAGCTACATTCAGTGAGAAGCAAGCATTATGAAATCAAAAATAAATGTGCTTCAGTGAGAAGCAGCGTGACTTAGTAGAAAGATCACGAGCTTGGGAGTCAAAGGTCATGGGTTCTAATCCTGACTCCACTATTCATTCATTCATTCAATCGTATTTATTGAGCTCTTAGTGTGTGCAGGGCACTGTATTAAGTGCTTGGAAAGTACAATTCAGCAACAAAGAGAGACAATCCCTGCATCACTTGTCAGCTGTGTGACTTGGGGCAAGTTTCACTGGGCCTCAGTTACCTCATCTGTAAAACGGATACTGAGACTGTGAGCCCCATGTGGGACAACCTGATAACCCTGTATCTACCCCAGCACTTAGAACAGTGCTTGGCACATAATAAGTGCTTAACAAATGCCATCATCATCATCACATTCAAGAGGTTTCAGAAAGGAACAGTGTCCCGATCCCACAGCACTTATGTACATAGTCATCATTTCATTTTAATGTCTGCCTCTCTCTCTAGACCATAAGCTCCCTTAGGGCAGGGATCAGGTCTACTGACTCTACTGTACTGTACTCTTCCAAGTGCTTAGTACAGTGGTCTGAATATAGTAAGCACTCAATAAATACCACTGATTGACGGATTAATTTGTCAGATTATTTTAGGTTTATTTGTTCCTGTACACATGGCAGCATTTGGAGGGGGTGGTATTTTTCACCTGGGTCCTCGGAGTGATCAGTCCTGTTCCAGAGAGTTTAAATGCTGGACATGGTTAGAATTCAATCTAAGGAATCTGTTCAGGAGATACAATGCATCATCGGACTAAACCTCTTTTACCCTGGCTCTTTATCTGCTCCTCACCCTTTCACTGAGGGGTGAATTCCAAGGCCAAATTATAGGTTTTCCACTAGTTTTGGCTTTCCACTCATTCTCTTGAGGACCTCATCTGCTCATACAACTTCACCTACACTGTCCCTGCAGATGATTCCCAATTCTACATCTCCAGACATATCCTTTTATCTGTTTGACAATCTTGAATCTGCTACTGTTGTTCAGGCATCTCTACTAAAACGACCCACCAACATCTCTAATTCAACATGACCCAAACTGACCTCATCTTCCCTCTAACCCTCTCCATCTTTCCCATCACACTCAACACCACCACCTCTGTCCAAACCCCAGAAGCTTGAAATTTTTGTATTATCTTTGTCATTTATTTTCCTCATTTGGCTTCTAAGTCCTGCCAAATCTTCTTCAATTATGTTTCACAAATTCACTCCATCCCCTCCTCTCTGACTTCTACCTCTTCCAGTTCAAGTCCTCAGCAGCTTCCCAATGAATTATTATAACAGTCTTCTGACTGTTCCCCTTCCCCTCTTTAAGATATCTTACAGTCATCTAAAAGTATCATCATCTTAAAATGACCCTTTGGAAGGCATCAGTCCCCTTCTCAAAAACTTCTCAAAAAACAAAACCATCTAACCATTACCTTCAAGGCTCTCCCAATTGACTCTCACTTACCCCTCTGCTTTCCTCTCATTACACCTCAGCTTGCATTCTTTTCTCCACTTAAGCTGATATTCTAACTATTCTTCACTCCCAACAAGTGTTTCCGATCCATAGCTCATGGCTTTCCTACTTCATGGAATTCCCTCCCTATTTGAATCTATTAACCCATGTCCCTCCCTGCCTCCTCCAAGAGATATCCTCTCCCTAACCCTTCACCTCCCTGGTCACATCAGCCCATTAGTGCCTTAAGAAATCTGTTTCTTACCTATATAATTACTAACATTGGTTTTTATTCATTATAACAATCATTTGACAATTGTACCTATTGTAATTTGGTCATTTGTGTGCCCTTGTCTTTACCATTAGATTGTTATCTCTTCAAGGACAGAGACCCTTTATTTTCATCTTTGCTGCATGTTTCCAAGCACCTATCACAGAGCATGACACTCAACAGACACTCAGTAAATGCTGTAGCTGATGAAATCATGTTAATGGTGAAGCATGTCACTTCAAGAATGAATTCTGCCTGATGGACTTTCCATATTTTGCATTTTGAATAAATTCAATAAGTATAATGTATTAGGATGATGATGGTATTTGTTAAGCACTTACTATGTACCAAGCACTGTTCTAAGCGCTGGGGTAGATACAAGACAATCAGGATGTCCCAGGTGGGGCTCACAGTCTAAATCCCCATTTTACAGATAAAGTAACTGAGGCACAGAGAACTAAAGTTTCTTGCCCAAGGTCACACAGCTGACAAGTGGCAGAGCCGGGATTAGAACCCATGACCTCTGGCTCCCAAGCCTGAGTTCTCTCCACTAAGTCATGCTGCTTCTATTACTAGTAGAGTATTATTATAGTATAGTATAATTAGTATAGTGATATAGTATATATAAAGCAGCGTAGCTCAGTGGAAAGAGCCTGGGCTTCGGAGTCAGAGGTCCTGAGTTTGACTCCCGGCTCTGCCACTTGTCAGCTGTGTGACTGTGGGCAAATCATTTAACTTCTCTGTGCCTCAGTTCCCTCATCTGTAAAATAGGGATTAAAAGTGTGTGAGCCCCACGTGGGACAACCTGATTACCCTGTATCTCCCCCAGCGCTTAGAACAGTGCTCGGCACCTAGTAAGCACTTAACAAATACCAACATTATTATTATAGTATAATTACTATAGTATTAGTATAATGGGGTTATACTGCTATATACTGTTACACTCAGTTATCTCCATTACCTTTAATTTAGTTTAATATCTGACTCCCCTGCTGAATGGTGAGCTCCTTGAGGGCAGGGACTGTGTCAATTTATGCTATTACACTCTCGCAAGCGTTTAGTACAGTGCTCTGAACACAGTAAGTGTTGAATGAATACCACTGATTAACAAGTCTTATGAGAGCTATTGCTTACACAAAGAACTCCCATACATCCGCACACAAAGGTGGGTATATATACACCGAGTACTTTAGGGTTTATTCTTATTAACATGATTAGATACTGAGTCATGTTTTAAAAGTTCATCTCCTCCAGGAGGCCTTCCCAGGTTAAGTCCCCCTTTTCCTCTGCTTTTTTCCCTTCCCCATTGCCTCACCTCGCTGTCTTTGCTCTATCCCCCTCCCGCCCCACAGCACTTGTGTATATATGTACACATTTATAATTATGTCTATTCATTTTATTAATAATGTGTACATATTTATAATTCAATTTATTTATAATGATAATAATGATGGCATTTGCTAAGTGCTTACTATGTACAAAGCACTGTTCTAAGCGCTGGGGGGATACAAGGTAATCAGGTTGTCCCACGTGGGGCTCACAGTCTTCATCGCCATTTTACAGATGAAGGAACTGAGGCACAGAGAAAGTAAGTCATCTGCCCAAAGTCACACAGCTGACAAGTGGTGGAGCCGGGATTAGAACCCATGACCTCTGACTCCCAGCCCGTGTTCTTTCCACTGATGCCTGTTTACTTGTTTTGATGTCCGTCTCCCCCCTCCTAGATTGTGAGGCCTGCTGTGGGCAGGGATTTTCTCTGTTGCTGAATTGTACTTCCCAAGCGCTTAGTAGAGTGCTCTGCACACAGTAAGCGCTCAATAAATATGATTGAATGAATGAATAAATCGAGGAATATGACAAAACTGGCATCACATTCTGTTTAGACTGTGAGTCCGTCATTGGGCAGGGATTGTCTCTATCTGTTGCCGAATTGTACATTCCAGAGCTTAGTAGAGTGTTCTGCACATGGTAACTGCTCAATAAATACTATTGAATAAATGAATGCTCTAGTCATACAATGAAGATGCTCTTAAAATGGATCCTTATTGTATATCTATGTGCATCATGAATCATACAAGAAACAAGTGACATCAACTGATTAAAAATAAAGATCACCCCAAACAACCCTGGCCTCAAAGATTTCAGACCCAAGGTTGAATTGTGATTCAACTTCTTCCTGTAAACCAAGGAATGAGTGTTTTCTAGATCAACAGCAGGACGTAATGACAGGGATAGCTCTTCCCCCAAAATTCTATGGATCTAAGAGGCTGAAAAGACATTATCCTTTAGAATTAAATCGATGAATATTAAGAGGGTATGGAGAAAGACACATTCCTTTTAAAAAAAAAGTTAAGCATTCTCCATCTCAACTTAAAAACTTATAGAACTAACCCAGACTCGACAGTGCATAATTTTTGGGCTAGAAGTTTGTTCCAAAATAAATAATAATAATAATAATAATAATGTTGGTATTTGTTAAGCGTTTACTATGTGCAGAGCACTGTTCTAAGAGCTGGGGTGTCAGCCTTCTCTCTGACCTCCCTTCCTCCTCTCTCGCCCCGCTCCGGTCTATTCTTCACTCCGCTGCCCGGCTCATCTTCCTGCAGAAACGATCTGGGCATGTCACTCCCCTTCTTAAACAACTCCAGTGGTTGCCTATCGACCTCCGCTCCAAACAAAAACTCCTCACTCTAGGCTTCAAGGCTCTCCATCACCTTGCCCCTTCCTACCTCTCCTCCCTTCTCTCTTTCTACCGCCCACCCCGCACGCTCCGCTCCTCTGCCGCCCACCTCCTCGCCGTCCCTCGGTCTCGCCTATCCCGCCGTCGACCCCTGGGTCACGTCCTCCCGCGGTCCTGGAACGCCCTCCCTCCTCACCTCCGCCAAACTGATTCTCTTTCCCTCTTCAAAACCTTACTTAAAAATCACCTCCTCCAAGAGGCGTTCCCAGACTGAGCTCCTCTTCCCCCTCTACTCCCTCTGCCATCCCCCCTTTACCTCTCCGCAGCTAAAGCCTCATTTTCCCCTTTTCCCTCTGCTCCTCCACCTCTCCCTTCCCATCCCCACAGCACTGTACCCGTCCGCTCAACTGTATATATTTTCGTTACCCTATTTATTTTGTTAATGAATTGTACATCGCCTTGATTCTATTTAGTTGCCATTGTTTTTACGAGATGTTCTTCCCCTTGACGCTGTTTAGTGCCATTGTTCTTGTCTGTCCGTCTCCCCCGATTAGACTGTAAGCCCGTCAAACGGCAGGGACTGTCTCTATCTGTTGCCGACTTGTTCATCCCAAGCGCTTAGTACAGTGCTCTGCACATAGTAAGCGCTCAATAAATACTATTGAATGAATGAATGAATGAATGAATACAGGGTAATCAGGTTGTCCCACATGAGGCTCACAGTTAATCCCATTTTACAGATGAGGTAACTGAGGCACAGAGAAGTTAAGTGACTAGCCCACAGTCACACAGCTGACAACTGGCATTCGAACCCATGAATTCTGACTCCCAAGCCCGGGCTCTTTCCCCTGAGCCACGCTGCTTCTCGTGAGCATGTGCTCATGGGCATACACACACACACACACATATCAATACACTTGTCAACTGCATTAATAAATATACTTGTCTACTAGTCATTTATGAAGGAAACATTAAGGTTAGCCAGTAGGCTGATATTTTAAGTCTAGGGAAACTAACAAACAATGGCAAACTAATAAACCGAGCAGTGGAAGGCAAGGATGACATCAGAAGACATTTTTTAAAAAATAAAAACATAAAATAGAGATAAGCAGGGCAGGGAACATCTGGTAAGTAATAATTCTGGGTGACTAATAATTGAAGTCCACATTTGTTAATTTTGTGGGTATGTGAGCAGAGGTGCTATGCCACAATCATACTTGGTGAAAAACATCTAGTCAGTGTTCATTGAATGCGTTAAGCCCTATTGCTTTAAATTATTTATTTACATAAATATCTGCCTCCCTCTCTAGACTGCAAGCTCATTATACGAAGGGAATGTGTCTAGAAACTGTACTGTATTGTACCTTCGTACCAGGCTCTGCACATAGTAAGCAATCGATAAATACCGTTGATTGATTGACTGATTGATCACTTTCAAACCTCCCTGGGTAGGAAAGCAATATCTAGATTAGCTTCTGAAACTGGCTCTTAGTGACCAAAAAGCCCAAACTATGTCAAAGAGGTCAAACGCGAAAATGTTCTCTTCATGCCAATGGAACGATCCCTCCAAACTCTCACTGGAATAGAATTGTGTGAATTTCCCAATCTGAAGACCATCTGGATTTCTAAAAGGAAACGGATGGATCTCTTCAACTGCAAGCAATTACAGAAAGGGTACGGCATTACCTGAAGGAGATGGTGAATATCTTCACAAAGGAAGATGATTTTCTCTCTCTCACCCATTCTTTACACTTCCCTCATGCAAGTCAAGTAAATTCCTTTGATTTCACCTCCCAGCCATTCCAATACAGCCCCAGTGGAGAAGGAAGAGAGTAACTTAGTTTTGCATTCCAGCCCAATCTCCCTTGGACTGCAGAGGTATAAATAATACCCACCAAACACACAGACAAACATACAATGAGTTCTATTCATCGACAGATTCCCTGCCTTAACTAATGAGCTGCTTCTTTATTTGTGAAACATATAAATACCGGAGGCAGCCTTGAAAGGCTGAAGGAAATGGTAATGTTGGCTTGCACCCTAAAGCAGAGAGACAGGTTTATAATGTAAAAGTTTATCTTTGTAGATGGTGGTCACATAGCAGATTCCCTGAAGGAATGCAAATACTCTTCCATTTTTCTCCTCCTTCGAAACTTAGGTCCCACCAACTCTTACCATTTCCTGCAGGGTAAAAGAATTGTGACTAAAGTTCTGATATGCAGAGATATTTTAACATGAATTTAAAAGAACAGGCAGAAATTGAATAATCACAGAACTTTCAAAACCCAAGCACTTCCAGGCAGCATCTCAACAGTGCATTTCCCTGAGCAAACAGCTTTAATCTACCGCATCACAGTTACAAATGTATTGTAGGTATTATACCTGGGCCCTGAAAATTCAAGACCACTGTTCTCTTTGAGAAAAATCTAGGTTTTTCTACTATATTTCCTCACCATGCACATTGTCTCTAAGATACTAAACTGGATTTCAAATCCATAGAGGTGTGTGCATATATTATTTTTGCTTGACGATTAGATCTTACGTAAGATAGGTAAGGTACTCATCTCACCCCCATCGTTACAAGCACTTAAGTACATATCCTTACTGTGTTGCTTCCCCTACATGCAATTTATTTTAATGTTTGTCTCCACAACTAGTTTACAGGCTACTTGAGGGCAAGAATTGTATCTATTTACCTCCTTATACTCTCCCAAGAACAGAGCAAATCTTTGCACATGGTTAAGTGCCCAATAAATGTAACTGATTGACTGATTGAATTTTGTTTGTTCATTATACTTTTTTTGTGGTATTTGTAAAAGTCTTACTATGTTCCAGGCACTTTACTAAGCACTGGGGTAGATACAAACTAATCCGGTTGGATACAGTCCATGTCCCACATTGGGTTCACAGTCTTAATCCCCATTTTAGATGACGTAAATGAGGCACAGAGCAGTTAAATGATTTGCCCAAGGTCACAGAACAGACAAGTGGCAGAGCCAGGAATAGAATTCAGGTCCTCTGTCTCCCAGGCCCATGCTCTTTCCACTAGGCCACACTAATATCCCAACTGGATTATTGCATCAATCTCTTCTCTGATCTCCCATCCTTCTGTCTCTCCCCGCTCCAATTTATACTTCACTCCACTGCCTGGATTATCTTTCTACAGAAATGCTCTGGGCATGTCACTCCCCTCCTCAAAAACCTCCAGTGGTTGCCTATCAACCTTCTCATGAAACACAAACTCCTTCCTCTTGACTTCAAAGCTCTCCATCACCTTGCCCTCCCTTCTCTCCTTCAACAGGCCAACCCGTACACTCCGCTCCCCTGTCGCTAGCCTCGTCACCGTGCCCTGTTCTCGCCTCTCCCACCGTTGACCCCTGCCCCATGTCCTACCACTGACCTGGAATGCCTTCCCTCCTCACATCTGCCAAACTAATTCTCTTCCCCTCTTCAAATTCTTACTGAGAGCTCACCTCCTCCAGGAGGCATTCCCAGACTGAGCCCTCCTTTTCCCTCCGTCCCTCCTCCCCTCCCCATTCCCCCTACTCCTTCTCTTTGCTCTATCCCCTTCCCCTCATCATCAGTACCCCAACATAAATAGATATGTAAATAGAATCATAGATATATATAGGGCAAGTCACTTAACTTCTCTGTGCCTCAGTTACCTCATCTGTAAAATGGGGATTAAGACTGTGAGCCCCACGTGGGACAACCTGATTCCCCTGTGTCTACCCCAGCGCTTAGAACAGTGCTCTGCACATAGTAAGCGCTTAACAAATACCAACATTATTATATAATTAATAATATGTCTATGTATAATATATATACATACATACATATATATATATATGATTCTATTTCTCTCTGATGCCTGACTACTTGTTTTGTTTTGTTGTCAGTCTCCCACTTTTAGACTGTGAGCTCGTTGTTGGGCAGGGATTGTCTCTGCTGCCAAATTGCACATTCCAAGTGCTTAGTGCAGTGCTCTGCACACAGTACGCGCTCAATCAATATGATTGAATGAATGAATGAATGCCTCTCAAGTTGTAAAAGTTACAAATAATCTTCCAGCTCCTTTCTCCATTGGCCAAACAGAAAGAGATAAAAATGGATGACCTGGGATTAGTGCCAGGATTTCCTTGATATTCCCCACAGCAAATAGTGCAAGACCCTTAGTGGTGCTAGGGGCAATCACCAGGAACACAAAGCAAGGAGGATTTCAAAAACATGGCGATGACCTATCGCTCCCTCCCTAACATCACCCCATCACCACCCGTTGGCTCCACTTGGAACAGGACCAATTAATACTAATGATAGTGGTACTTGTTCAGTGCTTATTATGTGCCAAGCACTGTTCTAAGACCTGGGATAGATACAAGTTAATTAGGTTGGACACAGTTAAACAATCAGTCGTATTTATTAAGCACTTACTTTGTGCACAGCACTGTACTGAGCATTTGGGAGAGTACAACACAATATAACAGACACATTCCCTGCCCATAGTGAGCTGGGATGTGGGAAAAGGGGAAGGTACTAAGAAACAGGAAGAATACTGATGTTGAAAAACAAGGGAAAATCATGCTACAAGTGCTTAGTACAGTGCTCTGCACACAGTAAGGGCTCAATAAATACTATTGAATGAATGAGTGAACATGGACCCTAGGGAAGCAGTGTGGCCTAGTGGAAAGAGCTTAGTCAGAGGACCTAAATTCTAATCCTGACTCTCCCATGTACCTGCTGTGTGACCTTGGGTGGCTCACTTTGCTTCCCTTTGCCTCAGTTCCATTCACTCATTCATTCATTCAATCATATTTACTGAGCACTTACTGTGTGCAGAGCACTGTACTAACTGCTTGAAAAGTACAATTCAGCAATAAAAAGAGACAATCCTTGCCCACACCGGGCTTCATCTGCAAAGTAGGGATTCAAGACCCATTCTCTTTGCTACTTAGACTGTGAGCCCCCTTTAAGCCCCAGCACTTAGTACAGTTCTTGACACATAGTAAGTGCTTAACAAAATCCCAGAATTATTATTATTATTACTCCTTTGGGAAGCCCATGGGGTAATCAAGAGAAAATCTGGACTAAACTGGGAGCCTTTTCTCTCCAGGTTCTACCTCTCACCACAATCACTTTCACTTCTGCCCCAGATACACATTTATATAGTCACAAGCCCCTCAAGTAGTTCAGTACATACCAGTATACCTCCCTGCTATTCCAGCTCTCCTTCATCTACATATTCACTGTTCATTTTATCTCTTCCACTTAGATTGAAAGTCCCTTGAGGGCAGAAACTTTGTCTTTTACTCTTATTGAACACCACTGAAGTGGTTTAGTACAGTCCTCTACACACAATAGATGCTCAGTGGATTAAATGATTACTTGAAAGGTCTCATTTCCTAGCTCTATTAAAGTCTCACTGCACTTATGCACACATCCATAATGTAATTATTTATTTATATGAAGGTCTGTCTCTCCCTCTATACTGTAACTGCCTTTCGGGAAGGGAATGTGTCTACCAACTCTTGCACTGTATTTTCAATGTGATTGATTGAATGGTTGGATATTAACTGTTTTTTAAAAAGAGTGACTGCCACCCATGCAATACATCTAATCCTTTAGTACAGTGCCCTGGCGCTCAATAAATGCCATTCATTAACTAATTGAAAATACAATAGAATCTTAATAATAATAATAATGTTGGTATTTGTTAAGCACTTACTATGTGCAGAGCACTGTTCTAAGCGCTGGGGCAGATACAGGGTAATCAGTTGGTCCCACGAGGCTCACAGATAATCCCCATTTTACAGATGAGGTAACTGAGGCCCAGAGAAGTGAAGTGACTTGCCCACAGTCACACAGCTGACAAGTGGCAGAGCCGGGAGTCGAACCCATGACCTCTGATTCCGAAGCCCACGCTCTTTTCACTGAGCCACACTGCTTCTAGGCTCTTTCCTTCAAAAATCCTTGGATTCCAGGGGGTTTCAACCTATTTCCCCTTGAAATAAATATAGAATAACCCATTTCACCTTGAACAATGTGCAACATAAGTTTTGCCTGTCTGTATAATTGCAAATTGTAAGAATTAGTATTTTAGTTTACACTTGTTTCGCAGAACCCCTTATATCTGAACTTAACACACCCCACAAAATGGATGAAAAGTGAGCTTGTTAGAAGAGAAGCAGCGTGGCTCAGTGGAAAGAGCACGGGCTTGGAAGTCAGAGGTCATGGGTTCGAATCCCAGATCTGCTGCTTGTCAGCTGTGTGACTGTGGGCAAGTCACTTCACTTCTCTGTGCCTCAGTTACCTCATCTGTAAAATGGGGATTAAGACTGTTAGCCTCATGTGGGACAACCTGATTACCCTGTATACCCCAGCGCTTAGAACAGTGGTCTGCACATAGTAAGCGCTTAACAAATACCAACATCATTATTATATATATTCTTTTCATTAAAAGGGACCCATATCTCATGTATCTTTCCAATATCTACTCCATAAAGCAAATAATAAATGTTTTACAGAAGTTGTTTGTCCATGATAGAAGAAACACACATTAATCAATTCTCTGCCTCCTATCAAGCAAGGAATATGTACTGTCTCTGGCCTGGAAGATCCTCCCTCCTCAAATGTGACCGACAATTACTCTTCCCCTCCCCTAGCTTCAAAGGCTTATTGAAGACACATCTCCTCCAAGAGGCCTTCCCAGACTATGCCCCACTTTTCCTATCTCACTTCCTTCTGCATTATCCTGACTAGCTCCCTTTGCTCTCTTCCCCATCCCCTCCCCCCCCATAGCACTTATGTGCATATCTGTACCTTTATTTATTTGTATTGATGTCTGTCTCCCCCCATCTAGACTGTAAGCTCATTGTGTGCAGGGAATGTCACTGTTTAGTGCTGTATTGTACGTTCCCAAGTGCTTCATACAGTGCCCTGCACACAGTAAGTGCTCAAAAAATACGATTGAATGAATTAATGAATTTCACTCTTACAGAGTATCTTAAATAGTCATAGCCCACTGTTTCTAAGAGCAATGGCATTTACTGCTATTCTGTATAAGAGCAAGAGAACATACAAGACAAACCTCATAGATGCCTAAGCCTTCAAACAGAAGCAAAAACCAACTCTACTTCAGAGAAACTTAACCAATCTCAATTAGACAATCTGCAATGCTACTTCACAACTACATCCGGCCATCCCAAAGCAAATCCCATTTGTCATCCATGAAATATGTGCTGGAGTGCCTTGGAATCAGGTTCAAAATGGAGCTATATCAATTCAATAGAGTGTCATGATTTCATTAACCAGTTTGGTACGGGAAAACTGGATATTAAGTGCTTGGGAAAAATAACTGGCCCAAACTTTCAACTCTAAGGAAATGGACTATGAACTGTTTAGCTAGAATAGTCATTTTTATACAACAAACATATACACTCATAAAATTCTGATGGAGAAAACTAACATTTTCATTTGCAAATATCCTCTGAATAACCAAGCGGAGTTGTCCACTTATTGGTAGAGCATTTTATATATAATGAACAATCTCAGTCCAAAAAAGCCTCCAGTGACTAAAGATATTTCAGTCCCAAAGCCCAGTTGCAAAAGCTGAAGTTAAAATATCACACCGGTAGGTAAAATCCATCAATCTTCATCGGGACCTGGGGTAGGGAGAAATTCATTCCAAATAGCGATATTCATTTTTACAATTCAATCAGTGACCTTTTGGTCTTCAGAGAAAGAACATTTCTGGGGTCTAACTAGTGTAGCGCCATCAAATATCACCAAATTATAATGCAAAGAGGACGGCGCTCATCATAGTGTGTATTTTTTAGATATACAAAAGAGCCCGGGAGGAAAAGTGCTGTCGGCTCAAAGTTTTAAGGTGCACTTGCCTAAATGGTGGGAATTCATGCCATGGATGTCACAAATCACCTCTGTAGTTCTATAAAAATCCTTCAAAACCCTACAGGATCCCACAAACTTCCACAATCAGCACCACAGGGATGCAACACTTTTTTAGCTGAAGGCACTGTACCTCTGGGAGAATCTTTTTGTTAAGAGGAACTAGAATGAGTTGTAAGTGCTACATATGAAGGATAGAATAATGTGAAAAAGAACAGCCACTGCCGATCCAAACCAGGCTTGTAGCGCTTAAAAAAAGGAGAGAGAGAGAATAGAAAGAAAAAAAATCCTAAAGAGGGAAAGATAAAGAGCTGGAATAATCATAAAGTTCTGAACAATGGCTTTGGAAAGAAAGATCTCAAAGCTGACTAGGAAAGTAGCAGGCTGACAAAAGGCAAAGATAAAATGTAAATTGAATTAACACCGAAATAAAAAAGAAGATCCTGGAGTTCTAGAGAGAAGTTATGGATGACGGGAAAATACAAACTGGAAAGATCGTGATAAAATAAGTGAGGCAGGGAAATGTTTTCACATTCAGTACACTTCCTGTGGGCAGTGAACATGTTTGGGTTTTTTTTTTCCTTTTTCTTTAATGGCATTTATTAAGCACTTATGTGCCAGGCACTGTACGAAATGCTCTACCACCTCAGTTGTACTGTACTCTCCCAAGCACTCAGTACAGTGCTCTGCACAAAGCAAGCACTCAAATATCATCGATTGATTTCACAATGCAAAATAATGATCCAAACTATATTTTGGCAAAAATACAAAAGTTTTATATGTACATATCTGCAAATCATTTCTATTAATATGTTTCCCCCTCTAGGTTATAATCCCACTGTGGGAAGGGAATGTATCTATGACTTCTGTCGTACTGTACTCTCTCAAGAGCTTACTACAGTACCCTGCACTCAGTAAACACTTAATGCTATTGATCAATTGATTGATTTGCAAGATCCTGGAGGGAGTAAAGCTCAGAGGCAGAGTTGGAAGCGAGGTGATTCATGGAAGTTGGGTGCAGTGGGCAAGGGAAATGCTCCAGGAATCGGACAGGCACATGCATTTGGGGAGAATTAATCAGTGGCATTTATTGAACACTTACTCTGTGCAGAGCACTGTACTAGGCAGTGTCTTCAAGAGAGTTGGTAGACATGATCCCTACCCACAAGGAGGTGGAGTAATGGTAATAGTATTTTTAAGTGCTTACTGTGTGTAAAATCCTGTATGAAGCAGTGGGAAAAGGTTTCCATGGACCCCACCCCTCGAGGGGCTCACATTCTATGAATAAGGGTGGGGGAGAGGACTAGAGACAGACACATCAAAAGCACTGGAATAGTGTTCAACATAATGATAATAACAATAATAAATAATAATAATGGTATTTGTTAAGTTCTTATTATGTACCAAGCACTGTTCTAGGCGCTGGGGTAGATACAAGGTCATCTGGTTGTCCCATGTGGGGCTCACAGTCTTAATGCCCATTTTACAGATGAGGTAACTGAGACACAGAGAAGTTAAGTGACTTGCTCAAAGTCACAGAGCTAATAAGTGGCAGAGCTGGGATTAGAACCCACAACCTCTGACTCCCAAGCCCGTGTTCTTTCCACTACTAATAATAACAATAATGATGGCATTTAAGTGCTTAGTATGCGCAAAGCACTGTTGTAAGTGCTGGGAGGATACAAGGTCATCAGGTTGTCCCATGTGGGGCTCACAGTCTTAATGCCCATTTTACAGATGAGGTAACTGAGGCACAGAGAAGTTAAGTGACTTGCCCAAAGTCACACAGCTGACAAGCAGCAGAGCTGGGATTAGAACTCATGACCTCTGACTCTCCAGCCTGGGCTCTTTCCACTGAGCCACGCTGCTTCTCAGACCAGCTTCTCAAAGATGAATTTTGATTTTCCTGCAATCTGGTGTCATGATCAGAAGGAAGTGTGCAATGAAGCATGGAGAGGCCTAGCATTTTTTATATGGTGAATGAGATACCCATTTATTCCACAGGCATTCTTCCAGCAGATTTTAACATATTTTAAGGGAGCCAAACACCATGGAAGTGGAGAGTAGTGCTAGTGAAAAGAGCATGGGCCTGCGAGTCAGAGGACTTGGGTTAATAATTATGGTACTTGTCAAGCACTTACTATGTGCCAAGCACTGTTCTGAGCACTGGAGAAGACACAAGTTAATCAGGTTGAGCATAGTCCCTGTCCCACATGGGACTTGCACTCTTATCTTCATTTTAGAGATAAGGTAACTGAGGCACAGAGATAATGAGTGGCTTGCCCAAGGTCACATGGCAGACGTGGAGGAGTCAGGATTAGAACCCAGGCCTTTCTGAGTCCCAGGCTCATGCCCTCTCCAGTAAGGCACGCTATTGGTTCTAATCACAACTCTGCCTGCTGTATGACAATGGTAATGAGCCGGGAAACTGACTTAACTGTGTCTCAGTTTCTTCATCTGTAAAACTGTGATTCAATACTGCTTCTTGCGCCTATTAGGACTGCGAAGCCCATAGTGGGCAGGGACTGTCAGACCTGATAATCTTGAGTCTATCCCAGCCCTTAGTCCAATGTCTGGCTCATAGGAAGTGCTTTTTATTATTAGCAATAATACCAATGAAACAGATTAGCAGTACCTGCACTTTCTGGGAAAGAACTAGGATTAGTATGGAAATATATTTTTTGAATACATATTTCTAGTTGGGTTCAGTTTGGGAGCTGTGGTCCACCTGGGAATAACCGAGGCCAGGTTATAGAAGCCAAGGGGACAGATCTGAAACTGAGCTTCCACTTATGTGGGAAGTTGAGAAATTTGAAAGGTTAAAGATCTTGGCAATGAGTCCGGAAGGAGGAGTGGGAAGATGTAGGCCCCAAAATCCAAGAGGATTTCCCACATTTAGTGGTATACCAAGAGATTCTTGGGAGAAAAAAACTGTGAACCAATCGATAGAACAACCCATCATACACTTAGGGAAAAAAAAATTAGGGCATGAAACTACTTCTATAATTACTAGTAGTTCTACTACTGCTAACTACGACTACTCCTGAAATACCACACGGGTCCAGACCCGTCGCTCAGTTTAATTTCTTAACATAGTTAGTTCAGACCCATTAACCCATGCATTTTGTGATGAGAGACATAAAATATTTACTTCAGTCCTATATGGAAAAATCAGCATTTCAGGATTTAAATATCTTTTACATCAAGAGGAAAGAAGCAAGGCCTCCAGCTGATAGAGAATAATTATAGAATTGGCCTCCAAATGGATACAGACCCTGAAATGGGGAGGGGAAGAGGAATGAGACAAAATTAAGGCAATGAGGAAATGAAAGGCATTAATTCTGGAGCGACAGGTAACCAAGAGTAAATTATCTGAGTGTGAAACAGTGGGGGACTAGAATAATCAGAAAGGGGAACAACACACCAGCAGAGAACTGAGTCAAAAACACCTCATGGTATGATGATCTTACAGTGGTTTCGAGCTCTAGGAGCAATATTTTAAAATGGGAAATGGGCAAGCCTGCTTTGCGTCTATGCAGGTGCGGGAGCAAAGAGCTGAACCTGAGAGAACAAGGACAGAGGGAGAAGAAATAACGATAGACTGGAACCAGTGGGAAGAGAGCAGCACACTTCACAGCGTGTTGTACACTTCCTCCTCTCATTTATGGTGGGGTTAAGATTAATAATGTCGGTATTTCTTGAGCGCTTACTATGTGCAGAACACTGTTCTAAGCGCTGGGGTAGTCAGCTGTGCGATCGTGGGCAAGTCACTTAACTTCTCTGTGCCTCAGTGACCTCATCTGTAAAATGGGGACGAAGACTGTGAGCCTCACGTGGGACAACCTGATTACCCTGTATCTATCCCAGGGCTTAGAACAGTGTTCTGCATATAGTAAGCGCTTACCAAATACCAACATTATTATTATACAGGGTAATCAGGTTGTCCCACGTGAGGCTCACAGTCTTCATCCCCATTTTACAGATGAGGTAACTGAGGCACAGAGAAGTTATGACTTGCCCACAGTCACACAGCTGACAAGTGGCAGAGGTGGGATTCGAACCCATACTTCTGACTCCCAAGCCCGGGCTCTTTCCACTGAGCCCTGCTGCTTCTCATATTAATGCTTCTGGTCTGAGTCTGGAACATGGGTGAGACAGCTTAATAGCCTTGGGAAAGGGCTGAAGCGCTGAGGTTCAGGCAGGAAACCTTGAACAAACTCAGCCACTACTTTGCTCTATCTGTGGTAAAACCCTCCAATGGGGAAAAACCATGCAGCGGCAGTTAGTGGAGAGAGTAGGACTGGATAGGCACAACCTCTCTCATCAAATTCACCTTTGTGTAGCTCATTCCTTGACTTCAGTCTACTACATATATTTGTAGATGAATACTCACACCAGGTGTGAATTTCCTCACCAATGGTGTTGTCTTTGAATGCAATCTACTACTGTAGAGGAGCACTTGGCCTCTTCACCACTCTATCATTTCTATGGGCAATCAAGGAATCATTCAACTGTACTTACTGAGTGCTTACTGTGAGTAATAATAATGATAATGATTAATTATGGCATTTGTTAAGCGCTTACTATGTGCCAAGCACTGATCTAAGCACTGAAGGGGATAGATACGAGATAATCAGGTTGTCCCACGTGGGGCTCACAGTCTTCATCCCCATTTTACAGATGAGGTAACTGGGGCCCAGAGAAATGAAGTGACTTGACCAAAGTCAAACAGCTGACAAGTGGCGGAGCCAGGATTAGAACCCACGACCTCTGACTCCCAAGCCCGGGCTCTTTCCACTGAGCCACGTTACTTAGGCATAGGCAGAGTACTGTATTCAATGCTTGGGAAAATACAATACGATAGAGTTAGTAGACAGGAGCCCTGTCTACAAGGATCTTACAGTCTACAGTGGGAGACAAACATCAAAATGAATTACAGAATAGGGAAAATTTAATATGGAATAGATTTCTACTTTCCTCTTTCTCAGGCATGCGAATAGGCTAACATTTCCAATTCAGCTATTATAGATGAGATCACAGCTTTAAATGATACAATCTACAGCACAGCATATGACTAATCTTTTTACAGTTTTCTTTCAAGAGACATGCTTCAGAATCAGGATGAAAGATTAGAAAAAAACGCTTTTATATATAATATACATGGCCCTTGAGGAGTCAGTTTTATGGACAACTCACTTAGGCAATCTTTCTCGTAATCTTCGATAGAGTTCATGCCCGGAAGTCGGAAGGACCTGGGTTCTAATCCTTACTCTGCCACATGTCTGCTGTGTGACCTTGGGCAAGTCACTTAGCTTCTCTAGGCCTCAGTTACCTCATCTGTAAAATGGGGATAAGAGTGTGAGCCCCATGGGGGGCAGGGACAGTGTCCAAATCGATTAACTTGTATCCTCCCCAGCGCTTAGAATAGTGCTTGGCACATAGTGAGCGCTTAACAAGTACCAGGATTATTATTATTACTATTACCTGGAACAGATTCTCAAAGTAGAGGGTAGTTCCTTGCCAATGGGTTCTCAGAGAAGTATATTTACTACAGTGCAATCTTTAGCACTATTCAGTCAGTTGTATTTATTGAGCACTTATGTGTGGAGCACTGTACTAAGTGTTTGGGAGAGTAAGATAGAACAAAGTTGGTTCTGAGTGGTCACTGGTGTACATTCCCTGTACACAAGGCCACCAATAATGATATTAAGTGGGGAATTTTAAGCACTTACTATGTACCAAGCGCTGTTCTAGGTGCTGATGTAGATAAAAGATAACCAGTTTGGACCTAATCTTTGTCCAAAATGTGGCTCGATATCTAAGTAGGCAGGTTTTTAATCTCCAATTCCAGTTGAGGAAACTGAGGCACAGGGAAGTGACTCACCCAATGTCACAGAGCAGGGAAGTGGCAGAGCCAAGATCAGAACCCACATTCCTCGACCTCCAGACCGGTGTCTTTTCAATAGGCCGCCCTGCTTCTTAACTGAACGGCACTGGATTGAAAAATGAAGGATGTTGGGGTCCAACAGACAGGAAAAGTAATCCTCTCCATCATTAGCCACACCAATGAGATTTGAGCAACTAGAGTACACAGAGCACATTAGGAACTTGGGGAGCATAAGAAGTATATGATGTGATTCCCACCCTGGAGGAGCCGACAATCTAGGGAGAACATGGCAGGAATAAATGGATCAATCTACAATAATTAAGGTAGCATTAGGATGGATATAAGTAACAAAGACAAGTAGATAAATCAATAATATACGAACAGACGGATAAATGCATAAATATGCTGAAAGTCAGGGGGTTTAAGGTAGGGCCTATCTCGAGAGGAAAAAAATGACTTTCTAGATGCTGCAAGAGATGTCTGTGGAAAATACTCATTGGAATAAAGAGTATCTCCACATTTACTTCATCCCTATATGGGTTTCCAAATTCGATTATTTTGGCTTAATAATTGTAATTTAGTTTGGTATTACATTGAATTTGTGAAAAAGCCACTTTTAAAAGGCAGTATGGTTTATATTTCAAAATGGAACAATATTTTAAGAACAAGTGATTTCAAACTAGAAGAATGATTAGATTTGCATGGGCCTTTAATGATTTCTAATTAGCTGATCCTCAGCATCCTCCATGTCAGCACTGGTACTGTTCTGCCTTTGACATATTTCCTTACCAATGACTTTTTCCTGGTTAAGCCTAGGAGCTGCTCAGAACCACTTTCCTCCTCTATCACCTACTGATTTTGAGGGCTTCTGCATCTTTTCTCCAATATTTAAGCATAAATGACAATTCATCTCATATCTTGCCCAATGTGGATTTCTCATCCAATGACCCCCTGCTTCTATTACCTATCTGACCACATTTAACCTGCTACTGAGGTATTCCCTTCCACGTTCCTACCATGTCCCTTGTCTCACACATCTGTTTTGGGTCTTACTCGGTTTGGTCCTTGTTTTCTGTGGGAAGGCCAATCAAATGAAAAATGATTTCTCAGTTTTTCAGGGCACTCTTCTAAGGATTGCTTTTGGATATTCCCCAACTCAAACCTTCTAAAATAAACCTGTTTTTTCCTTCCTATCTCTTCAATATCACATCAGCCAATTTCAATAATACCAGTGTTCTCCATTTCATATACAACTTTACTAGTTGGGAATGTTCTGTTGAGGGGAAAAAAATCAAATAAAAACCAGGATTGCTTGGGCCACTTTATTCCAAAACGGGATGAGGGAAAGTTGGGGAAATGGAATTTGACCCATCCCATTTCTTTAACCCCTCAGGGAGTCACCTCCAGGAAACTCAGGGTCCCTGTCCACCCCTAATACGCAAGATGACTAGGGCTCCTCCTTCACAAAATGCTATTCCAGTTGTATCCCTATTTGCTTTTAAGGGTCTTAACAACTGCTACTTCGATGTGAACCCACCCGCTCAATAACAAGGTCAATTTCAAAACTAACTCTCATTCTCTCTCTTAGTGAAAAGAAGACCAAATGAAGGTAAGTTTAATAATCGTAATTTAATTCATTTTGGCATTACAGTGAACTTGCGAAAAAGCCACTTTAAAAAGTCAGTATGGTTTATATTTCAAAATGGAACAATGTTTTAAGAACAAGTGATTTCAAACCAGAAGAATGATTGGATTTGCAATAAAGAATTTAGGATTTACGCAGCTGTACACAGACAAGTTGTTTCTATGGTAGCTGGCATAAGGTTTTTCCTTTTATCCTGTAATGCTCCCAGAAATACTTAAGATTCCTTGGCGGTAAATACGCAAGAAAAATCCGTAAAGATCTAAGGGTAGCTACAGACTACCAGTTCTGTAGTCAGAGTGGCTGGGAATTATCCACTATCCAGACCATCGTACCAGGGCTACGGGACCACAGCACAGGAATGGACCCTGGCCGACTAATCTGTGAGTTGCTCAATCAATCTGAGGAATTTACTGAGCGCTGACTGTGTGTGCAGAGCATTGTAATAAGCGCTTGGGAGAATACAAGATGGAGTTGGTAGATACGATTCCTGCCTACAAGCAGCTTACAATCTAGAGGGAGCCAAAAAACAGTCATGAGATATAGGCTCAGATTCTAAACAACTGAGAAATAAGATGTTTTCTGTTTATAACTTGTATCTGGTTTTAAAATTGCTCTTCAACAAGGCAGATAGAACACTTCATCCTCATGCACACTGAAATTTACAAAAATATCAAAGACAACATACATTACCTATGTGACACTTGTTATTGAATTCATATTCAACTACACTCAAATATATTTTTACAAACACGAGCGATTATTTTTGCAGTAATATTAATGATGAGAATTGTAATTAAATTAATAGTAAAATTAAAAGATCTGAATCAGGAAGGGCTGATGGAAACAATACTGAAACCTAAAAAATATCATAATTCAGCACAGTTGGTATGGCAGGCTCTAAAATATGAAGCTTAATCAACTGTTGGATTTGAACAATTAGGTCTTTAATTGCAGTTATAAATATTAGTTTCTCTTACCCTGGTCAATGAAGGGAATATAATGAAATAACTCAAACAATCTCGACCTCGGTTTTAAAAAGTGTTCAAAAATCAACACAAATGTTACCTCAAGATGTCCAACCCATAGTTACACCTGCCCCTTGTACGGGGAATGCCATTCATTTCTGAAAAGTCGCTTTTCTTCTTTTTTTTTTAAACACCCGAGATCTGCCTCTTGTTTGCTCTTTAAAGTTTTATTGCTTGGCATTTTATACAAGGAGAGAACATTAGCATACTCTGGAGAACCGCTGAAAGTAAAAGGCCTCAAGCTACCAACTGCATGGTTGATCGGATAAAGCAGGGGATATAAAAACTTTTGTCTGATTGCTCACTTTACTTGTTTTAGAGTAGTGCTACTCTCAAGAGCATATAATCCCATTCTTTCTACTACAAGTTTTATTACTCCTCTTGTATTATTTAATACATCTAAAGACACTTCCAAAAGACAAATTTTTCCATTTCGAAAAAGTAATGGCTGGGAACTTGATAAAACACGTTAATGCTCACAGTATATTTTTTGAAAAGGTGACGGAGGAAAAGTGCTACAAAGCAATTAGGCCCATGATCTTAAAGGCATTAATGTGTCAAATAGGATGACATGTAAAAAAGTCAACAAAAATAACACACTGCAAAAGGTCAATAGAAACTGGGCCCTCCTTAAGAACAACCCCAAAGAAATAAACAAACCTCTCACTCAGACACTCTCCTTGACACTAAACATGAACAATGTGGAAAAAAAATTCAAGGGACAAGGAGGCCATTGTTAGGTCAGTTAATTGAAACTGCGTGGAGAAAAGGTGATTAGCTGTCAGGAAATATTGATTGAAAAATAAATCATACTACAGGGGACTGAATTCCAAGTCGCCTAACCTACTGAAATTCTGAATTTTTAGAAACCGAAGAACAGAACCTCCAAGAAGGATTAGGGTTCTTATTTAGTAAACAAAAAACTGCCCTTTTTGACACCGATGATTAAGGCCGGGCATTTCAAAAGCTTCATACCCATTTCTGAAATCCACAATACATCAATTTTTAATACTTCCACCCTCTCAGCTCCATTAAAAAGATGGTAGGGGAAAGATTTTAGAGTAATTAATGATATAGTTAGCTGCTAAATATTAATAGGAATCGTAGCGTTGCATAAAATATAACATATAAACCTTGCCAATACAGACGCACCAGTAATTAAAGTTGAATATGTAATTACTCTGATTTATAAGACAGGCAAAAAGTTACACTTTACTAGCTTCTATGTAAACTGTGGGTAACAGTTAAACTTTGCATTTTACGGTTTATATAAATGGGCAATATCTTGACTGCAGTTCATAAATGGTTTAGAGACTTATAATCGTAGTAAAAATGACGACAACTTATTCCAACATGTAGGCTGGGTACTGTACCACACAAACCAAACTGGAATCATGATCCATGAGATCTAGACATCTCTTTATATCGGATACAACTGAGCAGGTTTCGGTGTGAGGTGGGATTTGTGGGGCTGTGGGACACCTCGGCTGCGGGGAATACTAAGCGCAGTCAAATGTACCTCAGCGGGGACAACCCACCACGCAAAAAATTGTGAGGTGGATTCTGCCTCAGTGTGGGTTTGGGATGGCGTTTCAATGCTGTCGTTTCAAGTCTCCTTGTTCACTTCAGAAGAACAACTAGCCAACCTGGGCACAATGGGGAATTTTAGTAAAAAAAAAAAAAAAAAATCGAGGCTTTTTTTTCCCCCTTTCACGTGGTGGGTGTGAATCAAACTCACATGTGAGGCTGAGGAGAGCAGCCAGGACTGCTGTTTCCATTACTGTCAATATGTTCCAGCGAGCCATTGAGGTCTTCGTGGACTGCCTGCAGTAAGCCACTGGATGCGTTATTTATCAATCCCGGGTTACTGAGCAAAGGTAGACTGCTCTCCGCCAGTGCAGCCTAGCAAGACAGATAGAAATGGCATTCTTTACTTTCAGAGGCAGTGGGGAAAAAGTCTCCATACCACTCCTGGCATTCACGCACGTGCTTTCAGAGGGCACACCACGGAGTTTTAGGGACCTTTGAGATTCTTTTCACCAACAAGCATTCTGGAGAGAGGGAAAGTGAAATTCGATGTCCCCCCAATTAGTGATCCAGGTCTTGGAGAAAATAAATTGGGAATGGAATACGAAAGGACTTCTGCTCGTAAATTTTCTGCATTCATTTTTTCTTCCCACGTCGTGAAACGCTAGGACTTTTTACATAGCAAAAAGCTTGCAGATAATATAAGCAATTGCTGTACTTTAAAAAATGACCAGAACTTAACTCAAAATAAAGAAGTCCTGACATTTGCCTCTTATGCATAAAAATTATATATTATAATTAAACTTTAAAGTTTTTGCCATGAGCACCATGTTCCCCAACACTCTGATGTGAAATCATTTATGACAGCCTGGATAAATATTAATGCACAGCCACATGCATTTGCAAAAGCGTCTATCAATCTCCCATTTGCAGGAAAACCGAGTGTTCCTGATTTTGCCACAGGGTGTCCTTCTTGCTTCTTCACATCAAAAGTCGCACAGATTCGAACCAGGGCTTTTTGCAGTGCTGGGGAATGCAACTTACTCGGGAAAAGAAGCCCAACTATTCAGAACTACCGCAGTTCCGACACAGATACAAGTGCGACTAGTTGAACTTCAAATGTAAGGGCAGAGAGAGCACACGACACTCAAGTACACTTTCAAGTCAAACTACTCTAGCAAAGCGAATTTGAAAAATGTTACCTGCAAGCTTGCATTAAGAGCCGCTCCATAGCCTAAACTGGTGGGGATGTTTTTCACTAATGTTGGGCTCCTGAAAAGAAATAATCGCTGGTAAGTCAAGACAAAGGGGAGGAAATGTGGGCTGGGCACCATCCTGCTGCTCGAAGCTGCTCTCATTGGGGGTCAGAGTTTTGGGTCAGGACATAAAACAAGGTTTGGACTCTCACAGGAGGGTTTTGCAAAGGACTTAATTGTCTGTGCCACGAAAGTAACCGGGCCTAGTTCAAAAGTGTGTGGAGTTCCTCCCACCCACAAAAACACAGCTCAGTGAAGGGGTCTGAGAGAGTCCTAACAGATCAGGACCAGAGGAGAGGGCCTCTGTGCAAGTGCACAGTGTGCTGACCCTTCAGCCAGGTGCAGCAAGCTCATTTTCAGTGTCAACAATCTAGCGTTCATATGAGAATTTTAGAAAGCAAATATGCAACACAATTACCACTTCGATGCAGTCAAGAAATAATTAATGGTTAATTTCTAGAACACTATGGATTAACATAA
>NC_041737.1:37698668-37706168 GCF_004115215.2 Ornithorhynchus anatinus | reverse complement strand
CAGAAAGATTCTCTGTTTCCCTGCAATAAATGCAAGTGGATGATTATTGACTGATTCTGTTGTCAAACAGGCCTAGACCCTGCTGAAGCCACAACGGGAAGGGATGGCAGAAAACACAGGATTTCAGACAAACAAGGCTTCAAGTTAAGTTGCTCTCTGAAACTGCCATCATTTTTTTTTTGCCTTCCATAGTCCCAAATCTCAGCTGAGAGGCTCCAGCCAGCTGGAAAATTTTACACTGACCTTTACTCTCCTTGCTAATTTGGTGGAATGGTAATGACATTACTACATATTCAAACAAAATTGTCTTAATTGCAAATTAGCCGGAGGAGGCTGAAAATTTTCAAATTAAATCTGATTGGAGATGGAGAGAGGAAAATGGAATTTCCTCACTAACAATCATTTGTGGCATGTGTTAACAAATATAATGAAATGTCAAGTTTGCCAATTCCTCTGGAAGTATCATTTTCAATTTATGATTACAGTGTCACTTATTGCTGCTGTACCCTGGAAAGTGGGTGTCAGGGAAGGGAAAAAAAAAAGGGAAGAAGGTGAGAAGGAAGACTAGCTGTTTAACGGTTTGCCCTTCATCACTCCCCCCAGTGAGGCCCCGTTCTTCATTATCAAAAAGCTCATATCACCTCTGTCATATTTACCACACATCTTTTGTCATAAATAGCATCCAATTAGCAAAATTTATACTCGGGGCAGTGCATGAAAAAGATTGCTGCCATCTACTTAAATGATACTCATAAGAGGTAATCTGGAGTCATTCTCACTTTATGCTGTAATTTATAGAGCTGAGGAAGAAAACTAATATTAATTGTTCTGCCTTTCTATGAAGTCCCAGCAAAGTGGCTACCCAGCGCATTTCTGCTTTTGTATATAATTTAGTCACACCTGCCTTTTCAAATCCCAAATACACTTCTTAAGATAAACCTCTTTTTAATGGGGAGAAAATGATGTGTACAGCATTGATTGATCTTTCTTTGTGGATTTGTTTTACACATTTAGTCAGTAGAGAGATTTGTTAGGGAAACAAAAATTAACATATGCCAGCTAATTGTTCTTCTTTCTTGGGCAGCAGCCAGAAGAAGCACATTAGCAGTCTAATAATAACGACTGACACCCGGAAGGCATCCCCAAGTGCATCTGTTCCCAATAAACCACAAACTGTTATTCTGCTCGTTCTCTAAGCCAGCAGACTGAGATGGGAATTCTTTGTTACGTACATAAATAAAAGCTGAGATAATGCTGCTAAATGCTGCGATTTCATACACTGACACAGTTCACAAGAGAAGCGTGTCCACGAGGTCTTGCGGAGCCCCTGGAGGGTTTTGAGGAATGGAAGGCGGGGCGGTGACCCAGGAGTACTCCCTGGGTATTGCGTAGGGGAAATAAATAAAAAAAATAATATGGGCTGTGGAATTCAGAGTTCGACATAAGGGTGATGCTGAACTTGAATCATCAGCGTAACTGATCAGCATCCAAAACCTGAGGAAAACAACTCTCAGGATTGTCAACATGATTCACCTGAATGGATGTGTTCACTTTTCATATTCATAAGTCACACTGACAAGCATTTTCAGAAAGGCAGAGAGAAAACACAAATTCAGTAAAAGCCTCTACTGTTGTGAGTTTGTGTTGGAGCAGTGGACATTTTATAGATACATTAAAAGTTACCAAAATGGCTCAAATCTCCATTTTCCAGCCACCCCCGCCCATTTTTTTTTTATTTTAGGCAAATACCTCTATTTACAATGTTACGGTAGCTTATTCCACCAGGCAGCAATAATGAGCATACCATGTTTGTGGGCACGCAATCACAAACTGATAAAATAGAATTTATTATGAACCAAAGAAAAGCATGTAAAAGCTAGGATGAGCACTTAGTCACCTCAGCTCATCTGAATATATTCAAGGTTGGGTGAAACTCATTATTCAGGACTCGCAGCCTTGATAACTTTGATTTTCATCCATCCATAGCATGGCCAAAAGGTACCATTTAATGAAGTACCATTCAGAGAGTAAATGGGGTCATATAATAGACAGTGCGGTTGCACCTTGTGTTCATGTACTGATAGCTGTTAAGGGTGCAGTGATGAACCAACAGACTTCATTTCTCCTTGGTAATAAATTCATGCTATTAATATTTATCAAATGTGGGGGCTGTCTCAACTGAGCCATTGCACATGAGACCATAAATCTCTACTATCATATCAATTTTGAAGCTTCTTTTGTACAGTGTATAAATTTTAGGTTTTTTTTTTTTGTATTGACCACTCTTCTTTCAAACCAATTTGAGTCCAGTCATACAGTTCACCACTTCAGATAGCTCTAGTTCCAAAGGGAACTTTAAACTGTGGTTTCATTTTAAATCGCTCATCTAAGATTCTGTATTAATTGCCCACCATCAAACGCAATTAGCAATTCTTTCATGTGTGGTTTATGTAATGTAATACTTCAATTACATTATTCATTCAGGTTCTGTTTTGGATTATAGGCTGAAAATTCTTTATTAGTGTCGATGTAACCATGCTGCTGGAGTTTTTAAAAATTTACTGATTGAATAATTAATTGGAAAAGAACAAGCTGCAGATTCCTGATGGATTTATGAGACAATTATTCTGTATTGTGATTACCTACATTATGCTATAGGTATCAATGAAGAATGGAAATCTTATTGAAACCAGGGCATCATTTAAAAACCGCACCCAAGAAGTCTGTAAATCTGGGTAGGCTTCAGACACTTTGGAGTTAAAAATAGGTATTGGCTTTTCAGAAGACTACCAATAGACTGCATGAATTTGTCTTTAAAAATATACTCTGATTCCAGAGAAACATTTCTGAATCGAAGTGGAAGTTAAAGCTGAAAAGGAGAAAAAAATCAGAAGAATCCTAGCTTGCTTTGATTAAGACCTTATCGTACGTTGATTACGTATGGCCAACATACAAGTCATTTCATTTTCAAATAAATATTCCTACATAGCTTAAAGGGTATTTAAAAGTTACATCTTCGTGATACTGGAAGAAAACATGATCATATTCATCCTTCTCTGCTCTACAAATATGTAAATACTTAGAGACCCAGGACAGATGAGACAGTTTCAGGACTACAAAACTTCAGGTGAAGGAAGTGTGTCAGAAGTTTTTTTTTGCCAACTTGCAGTTCGGCCAAAGCGGTTACATTATTACCTCTCACAAAACACCAGGTGGGTGAGTGAGCTAGCGGGGAACAGTATTTCAGATAGATCGGGTTTCTGACTATTACTGAGAGGGGCTAAAGCCTCCCCTTATGGGGGAAAGCACACACAGTTTCCTTCAAGTTCCTGCATTTCCTCTGGAAAAACATTCCCATTCACCAGAGACCACGTACATTGGTTCAGAGGCCCAGCATATCCACCTGCATAGCATATCTTAACAGAAATGAAAAATCACACAAAACGTTGCCAAACTGGTCGCAAGAGTGTAGTCACATTGATAGCGAAATGTTCCTCAGAAAATAAATCTATTTGTGTGCATCTAGTGATTGATCTAATACTCTACTGTACACCGACAAGATCATTCTATTTGTGATTTCTTCTGTTCCTGAAACAACGGACCTTCAAGTTTCTCAAAGTGGGTTTCCTTTTAATATCTGTAAACCTATCACAGAAAGATATTCTCTCTAGCTCCAGTCTCAAAGGCAGTGATTTGGGCACTTATAGGTATACTTTGTTTAGTGTCACCTATGGTGTAGATTGGATAGATTTTGTAAAAGATAGCATTACTTTTAAAGAAACATACAATTTGACCGGCTATTGCATTTTACTCTCATTTTATTGCCATATTTTTCATCACACTCATTGTTTTCCAACTCTCCCTAAATGGTTCATTTTCCTAGCCCGCTACATCTGCAGGCCTATTTACTGTTTATAAAGCAATATGCACTTACAGGTTTTGGAGATTGTTTGGGCTCTGAGGGTCGCATGTGTAAGTGGGTCATCATTGCTTGAAGACGCTCACGTTCTTTAGAAAGCTGTTAAGAGAGAGTGAGATCAGAAGCGTTTTAGAAATGACTGATACAGCTATTTTATTGCAGTGATACATCTTATCTTTGAGCTTGTCTCCCATAATGACTCCTGCATATAAAAGCCTATGTCAGGAGAAACTTATCGGGGAGAAATGCAACTTTGGATATGAGTTGGGGGGGTGGGGGGGGGGGTGGGGGAAGGACCCGGAACAACTTTTGTACGGCTTCCCGATTTTTCAAAGGCCAGAGAAAAAAATAACACATCATCTTTGTGTCAATAAGAGAATCGAGGTCACTGTTGCTGGGACAGTAACAAGCTCCTAAGACCGTGAATTAGAAGACCCATAATGCCCCCGTATAGTCCTGTGGCCACTGTTAGCGATGGGCAAATGCCAAAAGCTAGGAGAAGTGAAAGGGTCTTCTAAACACCGGGCCTGCCAGAATTGTCTACCTGATTCATTCTTTCTCACTGAGGTCCAGTCTGTGCCCCCTGCAATCTGCCGTCATCAATCTAATTCAGGAGAATGACAGAGACCAGGCAGTGAGGAATGCTGAACTCTGCCACCAAGTCGGCATCTACACTGCGCTGGGTCTCATTACAGCTGATGGTCCTTACTTCTCTATCAGTCAGACACAGCACAGAATGGGCATAATTGGTCACAGCACAGACGGGATCTTCTCTAGGACTGTGATGTTCCAGTAGAACCTTCGTGAATGGTAAACAGGGTTTTGCTTTGTTCTTCCCTACAGACCTTTATAACATCCATTTAAAAAAAAAGCCATGTCGAAAAATGCTTATTTCACAGTGATTTAGTCTCATTTTTACACAACTTTTAGTAAAATATTGGGGGGGTGGGGGTGGTTAAAAAAGCTTACACTACTCTTAAAGGAGGTTTTAATGAGGGAAAACGAAACAACTCTCAGGAAAATAATGGAATGGAAAAGAATCATCAATCTTGTTTTCTTTAAACTGATACTGCATTCCATTCATTTATCTAGATAAGCTGTGGAACTCAAAGAAGTATTTCATGGGGATTCCTGAATCGTGAAAAAGCTGTTGATATTTTTGCAGTCAATGCCACTCTTTCCGGTTGAGCTTCAATAAGCCATCTTCTAGAATTTTAGGTAAAATTCTGATCAAACATTAAAGCTCTAGAAGTCAATCATTTCTAGACCATAAAACAATGGTTTATGTAGGTGCTACCTGACCATTATTATTACCAGTGGGATATTACTATCACTTCCAGGTAATGGCAAACACTAAATATTTGACCTATACAATTTTAATTAAAATCACGCTGGAGACAGATAATGGCAAAAAACTTTCTTTCCAGGTTTTACATGGCCAAGCTATGCCATTTGCCATACCATGAAAGAAAACATATATGCAATACTAAGCCAAATTGAACCCACAGTCATCTTGTATGCTCTCCAGCCAACTGGAAGGATTCTTAGCTGGCCCGCCTCAAGGGAAAACCAAGACTTGACTTTCTTAACAATAAGATTGGTTTGGAGCACTCGCTCTTCCAGGAACAAGACTAAAGATTCAAAGAAACAAACAAACAACAAAAGAGTTTCAGGGGCAAATGACCTGTTGGTGGAGGGTAGAGGATCATTCTCCATCCTCCAGCCAATCTAAAAACAGATAGGGAAAATGGTCCTAAGGGCCACAGCCCCCAACTCGAAATCTGAGAGAATTCCATGGCCCTTTAACAAACCTGTATTTCTAACTGTTGGACCACCTGCATTTGAACCCGGCACTGAGCAGTGCTTCTGTCATCCAATGCGTGTTCGTTGTTAAGGTGCCTGGTTGACAAAGAAAGTCAAGAGAAGACAGAATATTAGGACCACGTGGTATATCCCCATGGCCCATTCACTCTCCGTACGGGCCCACAATTTCCTATGATTTCACAGGAGAGTTTGGCGCAGCGATGACGGGGGATGACTTAGAACTATGTGGAATAATTTACAAACATGCTTATCTTGATATATTACCAAACTTCAAAAACAGTGGTGTTTGCTTTCCCAAGCTTGTTGGACTAAAGAAAATATTGAACAACCAATGAGAAAAAGAAAAAAAAAAAGAATCGTAATCTGGTTTATGATGACAATCACCCGAATCTCTTTCACACACACGTGATATTTTGTGAATGAAATAACTCCGGGTAAGCACAGATATAATCTGCTTTAATCTTCTTTAGTTTAATGGTGCCCCATTTTTGGACTGGCACTGCAGACCCACCCCGATCACTTGTCACTGCCCCAATCCCTGGCCTTACTATGTGTCATAAAACATGGGAGGACTGGCATATTCAGCATAGGGAAAGAGTGATGCCTAGTGGAAAGATCATGGGCTTGGAAGTCATAGGACTTGGGTTCTAATCTTGCCTCTTCTGTGTGACCTTGGACAAGTCACTTAACTTCTCTGTGCCTCAGTTACCTCATCTGTAAAATGGGGATTAAGACTGTGAGCCCCATGTAGGACATGGACTGGATCAAATCTGATTGTTTTGTATCTTGCCCAGCACTAGTACAGTGCTAGTACAGTAAGGGCTTACTGAGTGCAATTCCAAAAAAAAAAAAAATCCTTTACCTGCCTCTCAGGGACAGTGTACAGATCAGCTAGCTGATGTCTGCAAAATCCAATACTCTAAAAGTACAAAGAGTTAGATATAGCAAAGAATGATTGAAGAGTATCACAGAAATAATAATAATAATGTTGGTATTTGTTAAGCACTTACTATGGGCAGAGCACTGTTCTAAGCGCTGGGGTAGATACAGGGTAATCAGGTTGTCCCACGTTAGGCTCACAGTCGTCATCCCCATTTTACAGATGAGGTCACTGAGGCACAGAGAAGTGAAGTGACTCGCCCACAGTCACACAGCTGATGAGTGGCAGGGCCGGGATTCGAACCCATGACCTCGGACTCCCGAGCCCGGGCTCTTTCCACTGAGCCACGCTGCCTCTCTAATTCCAACCCTTATTATTATTTTGCAAATAATGTCCTTTAAACCTGCCCGGATTTTTCATTTCTATCTTGGCTTGGCACATAGTAAGTGCTAAAATAATACCATAATGATGATAATGGTTTTTGCTGATGGTATCTGTTAAGCGCTTACGATGTGCCGGGCACTGTACTAAGGCAGTGGGATAGATATAAGACAATCAAGTCGGTCACAGTCCCTGTTCCAATAATTAATCTCACCCTTCAAACCCAAAGTTGGAATCTTTCTTTCCTCCACCTCTTTTGAATATCTAAAATTATATGAAACCAATGAGAAAAACCCCTTCCATATATTTTTACTAGTTACCACATGCATGTAAAATGTTGTGTTACTAGGAATGCCTAATGCATCTCAAGTTATCTCAACTAAGGTCAGCTTATTTCAAATCATATATGTATCCAGCATCTAGAACCTCCCAGTTCTAAAGTTATAACAAATAGGGGCAAGATATCCATTTTTTCATTCCCATTTCACCAAAGAGG
>NC_041737.1:37668668-37693668 GCF_004115215.2 Ornithorhynchus anatinus | reverse complement strand
ATAATGAGCTTATAGTTTAGAGGGGGAGATTGACATTCATATAAATAAGTAATGTATAATATATAATTTAAAGATAGGTACATAAGTGCTATGGGGGTAGAGAGAATATCAAGTGTCCAAAGGTCTTAAAAGCCTCTTCCTCCAAGAAGCCTCCCCCTCCAAGAAGACTTCCCTAATTCATTTCCAATATCCTAAATTATGTAAACCTCAAAGCCTAAATTGGCACTTAGATAATTTCCTCCACCCTCAGCACTTATATTGCTGTATTATCAAATTTTCATTCAAGTACTTATTGAATAAAATGCTCACTGCTATAATCATTGTATCCCTGTTCTTTCTCTTGTTCCTTCAATAAGTAAATTCTTTATTTTTGTCTGAACCTTCCAGTAGATTGTAAATGCCCTAAGGAGGACTTTGCTTCTTGTAACTTTCCTAAGCACGTAGTTCAGCGTTCTGCACAACTGATACTATTGATTGGTTGGTTGATCGATTGACTGAATGCTAACAATAAAATCCTATTATATTTTCAAACAATAGGTCAATGGTGTTTACTGTGTTGCACACTTACTGTGTGCAGAGCACTGTGCTAAGCACTTGGGAGTGTACAATACAACAGGGTTGGCAGACAAGTTCCCTGCACACACACTTGTTAAAACTTTCCACATATATTTAATAATATCTACATTCAGAGGCAATCTAGATGTTCCAAATGAATTCATCTCTTCAACTGTGCTCAAGAATCAGTTATCCTCGATTCCTAAATATTGCAATGACACTCAAACGATTAGGCTGGGGATAGTGAATATGGACGTATCGAACACTAGATAAACAAAAATGAAGGTACAGAAACCTTTCATCACTAGAAGCCATTTACTGTAAGTTATTCTTCGCTTCATCTCAAATCCCTTCCATTATTAGAAGAGTGAAGCAGAGCCACTGTGTTTTCTTCCTTAATCTGCTTTCTCAGATGCCCATGCACATCTCTAGGTTGTATGTGTGTGTGTTTATGAGTGTGGTTGTGTAAGCATGCATGTATTTTTGCACAAGCTTCTAGGTAAGTTGTTTCTGAGCAGAAGTTACAGCTCACCTTGTAAACCCAAATCCAATCAAACTTACCATTAACATATTATTTAAAACCACACTCCCGGCTTGAGGAATATTCCTTATCAATATTTCATTGGGGTATAGTGAAATTGCATTAAGTGTTATCATTCAGGATCTCTCTGCTTGCAGTCAGAAAGCGTGCAGACTATAGCAAAGGTTGGACTAAGAGAAAGGACTCATAAATGACAGCTTTTCGTTCTGTTTTCCCCAATAAAGTTAATGGTTTGGAAAAAATCAGCATTTGGGTGGAAAGTTGCTATTTAATTGAAAGAAGATGGCTTTTAATTGTAATGGGATTTTGTATTTGCATGAATAAGATGTGACAGTTGCAAACACACTAGAAGTCACACTTACATAACAGGGACTCAACTTCTGGATAGGATTTAGGAAATACATACAATTTTATCTCTATAATTTCCCTGGGCCTCTTACGGTCTGTGATGTTATAATGTTGGAATATTCTAGGCACATGACCAGATATTTTGGGCACCCTACTGGTTAGCCAGTGAAATGTTATGGGACTGGCACATACGTTCCCCATTAGAATGTAAGCTCCTTGTGGGAAGGGAACATATTTACCAACTCTGTTATACTGTACTTTCCCAAGTACTTCCCACAGTAGTCTACACACACAAAGTGCTCAAATACAATTGATTTCTTTGGAAATACACGAAAAAGGACTATGGAGGATGAAATAAGGGGACATTTTGATACACAGGTTAGTATAAAGACAAAATAGAAGAAGATAAGATGCTAAGCAATGCCATTATTCTGTTAGGCTAATGGACCACATGTCCAGGACCCTGTCTCCAAAGGAGACAGCAGAAAGCTTGGATGAACCATATGATAGTTGCCCTACTTCACATCTATTTCTCATAGTTATGGGTGGACCGTCCTACATCCCTAAATTTTCCTCATTATCCCTGAATGTCTTCTAGTAGTCATTTTGGACAGCTAGCTATGATTTTATCCAAACTCCTCTTGGACTTACTGATATGTTTAGCTTCGGCAGCTTCTTGTGGGAATGCATTTCTCATTCTTACCATTTCCTGGGTGTAGAAGTGTTTCTTTTGGTTTGTTTTGAACTTGTCACACTGAAATTTCGGTGGGTGCCCCTTGATTTCAGGCGCGTGGGACTTGGTCCACATCCTTTAGGACTCAGCTAAATACCTGAGTTTCCCAAAGGCTTCCACTTCCCAAGTGAGGTATTTTCAGTTTAAATTTTAATGGAGATAATGATAACTGTGGTGTCTGTGGTCAACACTTATCAAACTCTGGATTAACAATTGGGGCAGGGGCCATGATGAGATAGGGAAACAATTTTAAAAATCACGAGATGGGGGAAATGGGGGGTGAGGAGGTGTAGAGACGTTAGGGAGGGGTGGAGGAGGAGAAGCCACTGGGCGGGGTGGGGGTGGTTCCCTAATCAGCGCCAGTGCTTAGAACAATGCTTTGCACATAGTAAGCGCTTAACAAATACCATAATTAGTCGCTAGGTGGAGTCACCAGGAAGGATACGCCTATCCATTTTACTTCCACTGAAGTACAAGTTGGGTATCCTATTGGGATAGAGGACTCAATATAAAACATGTATGCAGCTGTATTTTTCACCTATGATTCATTGAGTACACAGTTCAAAGTGGCAAAGCAGGATTAAACTCAGGTCCTTTTGACTTCCAGGCCCATGCTCTATCCACTAGGCCATGGTGCTTCTCGAGGAGGGAGAAGCTTGAGGAAAACTTCCTTAACATTTTGGGTACCTATCATGCTTCAAGCAATTAGTCCAACTGTATTTCAAATGATTTTTGATGAGTTTACTGAAAGAGCTATCCAGGAAAAACCTCCAGAAGATATGGACTATTCAAATTATTTTAATGTAGTACTGGAACAAGTGAATTGTTTTTCTGTCTATATTCTAAACAATCAGTATATTACCCACTTACCCAGAAGGGCACATAATAAGGTTTAGATGCTGATTTCAGTCATTTTGCTCTCAACGGTTATAAAGGAAGTAAAGAGTTAAAAAAAATCCATAATATCTCTGGGGCTGTATTTCATTTATAAAGTTATTCTGATGCTGATGACTTGTGCCCTGTTGTTAAGGTGCTTTTGCTCCCTACCCTGTATCCTACCATTTGTAAACACATCTTTTTGATGTTTCTGCCAACATCCTGGCAACAATGCAGTGCAATTTCAAATGAGCTAATTAACTTAATTGTTGATGAAGCATGAAGCAGTTCATTCACCCTGTTAGCTGCACCATGACAACATAAGCATCTCAGACTGTGAAGTTACTCATCTCCATAAACTGATCGGTAGCTTTCTATTTAGGTCTATTGCATGGCCCAAACCTGTAGTGTAAAGCTCACCTTAAAAATGCATGTTTATTTTTCTACTGCAAATCAAAACATTGGATGATCCTTCTAAAATATCCTGGGGGGGGGGTCCTTAGAAACGTAGTACTTAAACATATTTTTGATTTTCAACCACATAGCTGAAATCTAGCATAAATGACTATTTTTCTGCTGCACCAAGTAGCAAATGCAACTAAATGTGGTATTGCTTAGATTTGTTGAAACCCCTAGAGTTAGTCATCTTCATTCTTCCAGTTATTTGTTATTATTTAACATGGGGATATATCCATATCCATATATTTGTGGTAAATGCTGAATATTGAGCTACTGCAGATGAGTCTAAGAAGGATTAGATGAAAACATGGAAAAAACATTAGCATGGAAATAATGAGTGACTGTAAGAATGGATACATTTTTCAGAAAGTCTATGTACAACTGATAGGCTATCACATTTTATATTTAGCTGAGAAAAATATTTCTAAAGATAAAAGCTATTCTTTCATGCGACCTGCTCATTTTCCGATACAAAGAGACTCCATGGCAGTGATGAAATAAAAAGAGGATCAAATTATTTTCTTCAAAAGCCTGAAAATATATTTTGGAGGGCCAAAGGGATAGCCATTTGAGTCTTGCAGGTGGTCCTGACTAACGAGTTGTCCAGGACACAGAGATAACAACTGAGAGGTTTCCCAGGGAAATCTTCCTTACCGAGTTCAAGTTCTCGACTTCCTTCCCCACCCGCTCCCGAGCTTCCCCGCTCCCTCCTTGCCCTCCCCCAACATGGACCCAGGGGGACCTACTTTAAAAACTGTCCAAAATCTTCACAAATGCTTTCACAGCCAGGCCATTTGCAAACTCCATGGCCGTAGAGGGTATGAGAAGCGCCAGTCTCCTCATGTGAAGAGCTGTAGCGAAAGAAAACATGGAGTCAGATTCATCTCAAAAGCCATAATCGTTGGAGGCTGCTAGCGCCTGTCAGGTTACGATCAGTGACAAACAGGTCAAAACAGGTCAATTCAGCTCAGAGCAGTCAGAAAAATGTAATCGTTCTATTGAATAGTTCAACTGCCAAGGCTAGATGATGTTCCAATTAGAGAAGAAATAGAGCCAAAGATGACTGTTAATGAAGGATGAAAAAATAAGATGACTGTATAATACTGTATGCTAATTCTGCCGTATGACCGTAATGCAACACTTTACCTACAAAAAAAATATGCAAGCAAATGCGGTCAAATACCAAAAAAAAGTATTTAATGTGGATGGAAGACACCTATGCATAATGATAATTTCATTGGGATATGGGTTTTTCTTTTACAGATCAGATAATTTTGACATACAAAATATTTTAGTTGTATTTTGCCCTGCTTGAGTTGTAGTTGATTTAAACAAATTCATTTCATTTAGAGCAGATGGCATCAGCTATATCTTTATGTAATAATCAAAGTCTTCTGATCATAGAGAGGAACATCGGCAACAGATACTAGAGAAATCAACCAACTTCTCTAATATATAATCATCAAATTAATCTCAATTAAAACAACAGCATGAAAGCATCCAGAGGCATTCCATTTTACAATAATGAAAACTAACGAGGAAAAAAAAAACTGCTATGATACTCAAATGAAAACCACAGCCATCAAATTAAAGACTCCTATTTTAAACGGAACAATAATGAAACGGAATGTCTCTTTGGAAAAATAATTGTTTACTCTATCAAGAGTTTGTTATAGCCAAGATGAAATTCATGTTAAATAACAGATCGCTATCTGTCTCCTCTAATTGATCTATTGAACATATGGTTAAAGAGTTGTGGATAATTATAGATCTATCTTAGCTACTTCATTTGGCTGAATAGTTAAAAGCAAGAAACTGAGTTGTTACATGTGTCATCTATAAAATCTCCTTTTCATGAGCTTTATTTTTGTTTATTTTTTACTGAATCATTTTTAAAAGTGGATGCACAACAAGATGCTCATGGTGTCTGTGTGTGAAATAACCCTGACCTAGAAGTCTATTTAAGCGGCAGCCCCCTTCATGAGGTTAGGCTAACCCAGGGACAGTGCAGTAGACAGCTGCGAAGTGATCCTCTGAATTAGACTAACACAAATCTCAGATTCAGATCTTTGGGACCATTTAGGCGCCAAACACTTATTTTTCCCTTGTAGTGATCTGGACTCCTCTACACTGCAAGGCACTTGTGGGAATGGGATGGGTCTATTACCTAGATTGTATTGTGCCTAGGACTGTGTTTGGGACCCAGTAAGTGCTCAATAAATACCACTGATTGATTGGTTGGACATGAATGACACTCAATTCAGTTCTGCTAGAGCTGCTAGAACTTGACAATAGAATTTGGGAATGTTCTCCTGACAATGCAAGTTTGTCTGGGTAGAGCAAATACAGTGTTGGAAAAAGCAGGTGTGTGTGTTTGTGTGTATATGCATGGCACTGGACATGGGAAGTACTATAATGGAACCTTCTCTTAATAGAAGGTTCTGCAAAAAATAAATAAAACATCCATATGTTTTAGGAGAACTGGGTGTACTTGAGTAATTACCGCTCAATTCCACTTTCCAATTGCTCCTTCAGTCTTTGATAGAGATATTCTCAGCTAGTCAGAGATGGCTTTGTATAGGGTCTGAAAATTTCACTGTATTAGGATCAAAATGGAAGTCAACCTGATTTTTCCAGTCTTTTAGGCTGGGCTTGTATTTGTGCAGCCATGAACACACACTCACCCAGTTATGGGTGTATATATATACAGGAAATTCTCGACTTCAGATGTTTCAAATTGAGATGAATGGCACTTATAAAGTTTCAAAACGTATACCTCCTTTCAGCTTTATAGTAATTCAATTTGGACTTTACTAAATGGGCACTGGGGGATGTGGGAGGTAGGCGAGAGCCATGATGAGATAGGGAAACAACTTTAAAAATCACGAGATGGGGGAAATGGGGGATGAGGAGGTTAGGGAGCGGTGGAGGAGGAGAAGCCACTGGGCAGGGTGGGGGTGGTTCCCTAATCAGCGCCAGTGCTTAGAACAATGCTTTGCACATAGTAAGCGCTTAACAAATACCATAATTAGTCGCTAGGTGGAGTCACCAGGAAGGATACACATATCCATTTTACTTCCACTGAAGTACACGTTGGGTATCCTATTGGGATAGAGGAGTCAATATAAAACATGTATGCAGCTGTATTTTTCACCTATGATTCACTGAGTACACAGTTCAATTTCGGTAAAAATTGGGCACCAAGGCCTTGGCTCTAGAACCAACATTGTAATATTACTACTTCATGAAACAATGTTGTATTATAACATTGTTCCTACATGAAAATTGGTTTGGACTTATTCCTAAACTGTTTTCAGGAACCAATCATGCTGTAGGTCTGAGGACTTCCTGCAGATGTTTTATTAATTTTTATTTATAATAATTTATTATTCATATACATGATTGATATGTAGGCATACATGTGAGATTGTAAAGGCTTTGATTTTGGGTTTGTGTCCTGGGTGGGTTCCTCCTTATTGAGTTTTCTCTTTGGCATTTCATCTGGGTTTTCCTGGGAAGTTTGGGGATGACTTGGGAAGCCTGGACAAAGCAGAAAGAACTATCTTAGGAAAAATGCCATTTAAGTAGCTCAATGAGGATCAATGACACACACACAGTGACTTTGGAGCCATTTTTACATTTAATGGTCTGGGAATGCTAGCTATAGGACATATGTCATCTCCCCCGATTAGACTGTAAGCCCGTCAAAGGGCAGGGACTGTCTCTATCTGTTACTGATTTGTACATTCCAAGCAATTAGTACAGTGCTCTAGACATAGTAAGCGCTCAATAAATACTATTGAATGAATGAATGAATATGTATAATTTACATACTTAGCAGCAACTCTTTTTTAAATGGCATTTAAGTGCTTACTTGGTGCCAAGCACTGTACTAAGCGCTCCTTTTAGGAACATGTTTGAGAACACATGGTCTTGCTGGGCCAAAATATGTGGGGTCTATTTTTTATTTTTTATTTTGCAAAACTTCTGAGAGATTACAGAGTGTGACCTAAATTAGAGAAAGATCCACTGTACCTGAATCTGAAAATTTTCTACCGCTTAAGCAATATATCAATGCCTCGGAAGCTGCTATTTGCCATAAGCATGAACAACTTCCTGCAGGCAAAACACCTACCAAAAGGCCCAGATGAACACAAGAACAGGGCCCATGTACAGATCTTCACTTTGGGATGAAACAAATAATTATTCTAGGTGAACAACTCACAAGAGGTTCTGTATCAGTGATTTTCCCTTTTTGACACACCTTGGCGTTTTAATAAATGCCCATTTCTAGTCATTATTTGTCTTCAAGGATGAAAGCAAAATCTGGGGCCCGACGATAAGCCCAGGCCCATTCTCGCCGGCATTACCTGTCTCGCCTTGCGTTTAGAACCGAAGACTGTCCATTCACTATGGAATGATGAGTTATTGGTGGTGATGCTTTGGAAGTGGTGGAGGAGGTAGTAGAAGAAGAATTGTTAGTAGTGAGGTCTAGCCCTCCATGTTTAATGCCGTTGTCTTCCATAGTGTGAACGCCAGTCACTTCTTTCCATAACTGCTGAATCTCAGCAGGACTTAAGCCAGCTATAAAATGAAAGAGAGCCCCACTAATATAAGAAAGTAAAAGTTTTGTAGAATGAGCAGTGTTATTAATGGAGTCATGCCAACAATACAGGTGATGCTCTCCTCCCCACACAATCAACACGTGATAGTAATTAATAATAATAAAATTATTATTTTTCCCTTCAGTCCCCGTAAAATGCATTGCCTCCCTCCTGGGTTATAAAGTGTCCACTCAAGGCCACCGATTTCAAGATTGTTAAGATCACACTTTATGAAACAAATGAGGATCAATGAGAACTGGTGAGTAACCTTTGAAAAGTAACTGCCCAAACATCCCGAAAAAGGCTTTTATGATCATATATCGTGCATTTATATAATTAACTTCGAACCAAAAGGTGAACAGAAGTCCAGGCAAACAAGCAATCTGGCCGTAAATTCTCACAACCTACTCTTTCGGGGATTGATTCTCCTAGGACCTTAAATTGTCATCTGATACTATGAGAAGAGCGGGAACTCTTGTAGTTCATCAGGGGGCCATTTAGTGTCTACAGGGTGCAAATCTTGCTGCAAAGCATTAAATGGCCCCCTAGTGGTCCGAGGGAATCATTGTTCCTCCCAAAGTGCTTTACCTCCTTTGTAACTTTAGGCTCTGGGACAACAGAGCTCATTATATTTAAGGGCACTGTGCTTTTTCTATAAAATCATCTTACGCTGCATCTTTCTCTCTATTCCGAGTAACACTCTTTAGCGACGGGGGACTTAGACCCAGGTACAAATTGATAAGAGAAAGTATGTTTCCTGTTTGAAAAATATGCATCGAAATATACATTTTTAAGAGTATGGAGGAGCAGAAGCCCTGAGGGATGAGGTTATTTGTGATTACAGAACTATTCTTGTACTCGATTCCACTTAGCAATCAGCAGACAAATGAATTCATTACACCCAGGGTTGAATTAAGGGAAAACTAGAGTTGATTTGGAAGGGCTAGTGAGCACCTGGAGAACAAACACTGAAGCTATTGTTTGTCTCTGAGGGGCCCCACGATCAGAAGAGAGTGTTTCCTGAATAAGGCTCATGGCTCTCCACCAACAGCCCGGTCATAAGTTCAATGGCCAGGCACTGAACCTTTCATTAGTTCAAGTTTGAATTATTGGGTAACACCTACTTGAGCAATGGCTAAACATTTCAAGGCCGTTCCTAGAGACCAGGTTAGTTCCTAGTGCTGTTGTCCCATCAGATAATCTTTGAGGGTCCTGCAATTTCTCAAGTTCCCAAATGACCGCCTCCAAGTGGAGAAACCTATGCAACTCCAATGGGAACTAAAGTGCATTTGCTTACAGTTGGAGAATGAGGTCCTTAGAGGAGACGGTGCCTCCGCTTATCTTTAAAAACAGAAGATGTTTATCCTACTTTTCTTCCAGTTTGAAAGTGAATGGTCCCTGCCATCAAATTCTAAGCAGGACTCTCAGTGTCTCACAGTAAGTCCTGGAGATAGAAGGGAGCACGTACATAGCTTTGAAGGACATGATTCTACTCGGTGAGCTATATTGAACCAACCAAGTTCCTGTGGCAGATGTTAATTATCCTCCAATAACTTTTTACTGTTTTTCATGGCCTTTGTTAAGCGCTAACTACGTCCCAGCCACTGTCCTAAGTGCTGGGGTAGGTTCGAGATACCTGGGCTGGACACAGACCTTGCCCCACATAGGGTTTACAGTCATAATCCCCATTTTACAAAAGAGGTAAACGAGACACAGAGAAGTTAAGTGACTTGCCCAAGGTCACAAGGCAGACAAAGGGTGGAGCTGGGACTAGAACCAAGGCCGTCTGACTCCCAGGCCAGTGCTCTTTCTGCCAGACCACACTGCTACTCATTCTATTCTAGTTTTCAAGATATTTTAGAAATAATTTGAATTGTTAAACATTGCTTTTGAATGTGAACAAATTGATGGGAAGTTCAAATACATGGCTCCCATTAAATTCTCTTAATAGAGTTGGCAGAAATTGAAGAATCAGAAGGTTGGAAAGGGTTGTTCAGGACTCTAGGCAGACCTGCTCCACCCTTTCTCAGAAAAGTATTTGCCTATCTTATTTTTAAAACTCTTAATGGAAGAGACTTCCATGGTTTCCTGCAGAAACCCATTATCTAATCAGAAGTTCCCTTATTCTCTGCTGCTTCTGCAGCAGTTTCAGTAATAACTCACCCACTTGCCTGCGATCTAAATTACGGCAACACCACCCAATCACAGAGGTAGTTGCGTTCTTTATGAATGACTTGACTGACAAGCAGATAAATGGGCCTTGGTGAAGCAGTTGTGGCCTAATGGAAAGAGTATAGGCCCAGGAGACAGAGGACCTGGGTTCTAATCCTGACTCCACCACTTACCTGCCAGAGGACCATGGGCAAGTCACTTAATTTCTCTGTGCCTCAGTCCTCCATCTGCAAAATGAGGATTCAAAACCTGACCTCCCTCCTATTTACAATGGGAGCTCCATGTGGGATCTGATTATCTCACAACTACCCTAGCACTTAGTACAGTGCTTGGCATAGAGTAAGCACTTAAAAAAGTACCACAATTATTAGGATCAGCCAACCACCCACCTCCATCAAAGAGATGAGGATCTGGGTCTGCAAAAAAAAATCCCTGGTCTCCTATAAGTTCTTTATAAAGTTGCCCCAAAATCTGGTGTACCAGGCCAATTTGCTGAAAGACCTAGGAGAAGAATTATATCACGGTTCTCGCAAGTAATCCTCATCAAAATTCACTCAACGTTGTATTAGTCATGGCAATATAGTATAGTATAGGCCCTGTTGGAACTGAAGAACCTATGGACTCAAAGATGCTTAGCTTCACATTCTTGTACACAGTCAGGAATCACACTGTCATCACCTTTAATGAATTTTGTTTTCTCGAGTGACAATTCTCCAACTCTAAGAGCCCCTAAAGTTTCTAAGTGCTCATACCTTCATCCAAAAAGTTGGCATCTGCTATTTCTACAAGGATGTCATTTATTCCTTCATCCGAGCCAATAATTAAAGTAATGTTTTCCACTTTGAATTGTCATACAGGTGCACTATGTTCGTGGTTCTCTTTGGAAACTACAGTTTGCATATTTGAAAATGGAGAATCTGTAGCGTGTTAGTGATAAAGTGAAATTTAGGGTCTTAAGGAATACACTGCCTTGCTGCACGTTGTCAAAACCCAGCAGGCAATTTAAATAACAGCAGCAAGAGCCCTCTTTCCCTTCTCACCAATCACACGAAGGAATGTGCAGGTAGCTGCTAACAAAGCACTACAGACAGATGAGGGGTGAATGGTCAAAACTGAGTAACTAATGGTCAGGCATAAACAAGTACATTTCATCAGCAATCGCAGTTCAATAGCTGACAAAAATCAATCACTGAAAAACTTCATTAAGACTGGGGTTAAGGTTAGGTTTGGGGCCAAGGTTAAGGGTAGGGTTAGGCTACGGGCAGGAGTTAGGATTAGGGATAAGGAAAAGGCTAGGGTTAGAGTCAAGGGTCAGTGATTGCTTTGTGAGGTATTTACCATTTGACAATTTAACATTCGTTGGTTGGACGCATTGATGCTTAACAATTGTTTCCTTGCTGATGGTTTGCTATAGAGTGCCTTTTTAAGCACTGTGATGCTCAGATCTGGAGCTTCATGGCCTTCATCTAGGAGGATTCATTTTTTTTTGTTTTTGTATAATTATGAAAAAATTCTAGATACTCCCTCAGTAAACAAGCTCCTACTCTAGTATTTCTTTTTTGTTTTTTGCAACTGACCCAGATTTGAAGGGGTATTTTCTGCCCTGGTTGGGCTCCTTGGACTATCAGTCAGTTAGGCACAGGCAAATAGCTTTCCCAAAAATTTCAAACATAGTTCCATTGAAGGTGTCTTCTGAATGGAAGTGGCTAACTTCACATTGATTGGGTCTGAAGTAAAACACAGGAGGATTTCTCAGTTTGTTATTCTATAAGGATCTTGTGGGCGTACTTGGGGGATTAGTCTATGTAGTAAGCAGACTTGTCATTAAGAAAAGGATATAGTGGATGCTGGAACCATGGACTCAAAAATGTCCTGCTGAATCTAATAAAGGAGTGATGAATTTTCAGTTCATGGATTGAATATTTCTCATGAAACAATGACTTCAGAAGGGTGAACAAGATCACCACCAAATGTTAGTGCTTGGTCATTAATAGGAGTCCCCTCTGTAGCAGCACTATGAAAACTGAATCAAAGAAACCACGGCTTGTATTGCCTAACATAAACAGAGCAAAGAAGCCCGATTTATCTTTTCTTTAACAGAGCTATTCCGTGACTCCCAGTTCTGTACAGCTGATAAAGGACAATTTTGTAGTTCATTATGTCTTATATTTAATATTAGTTTTCATCCCAGATGCTTTTTTGGATGCATTAATTCACCACAAGCCTTGCCTCTCTCCTTCCTTGACAGAGGAGAGGCAGTAATGGTGGAGGGGAAAAATAATATTGAGTTGAGATAAAGCCAAAGGGGAGCTGTAACTAGAAGACACTATAGTTTAAAGGTAGCGATTAGGAAAGGTTCAGTGAGATAAGTTTTTTGAAAAGCATTTCACCAAATAAATGAGAAAATGGGTACATTATTACTCCTGTTCTCATTACAAATGTTGAATACATCGTGACTTTTCTTATTTTCCAAATTATTTTTGCATGAATGTCTTTTGAACCCGATGGAAGTCACTGAGATCACAATCATTTTTCATGAAAAATGTCTGAGAGGACATTAGAAGAGATCAGTAAAGCTGTCCACAGGTGGGTCACATTTACTTTATTTCCCCTTCTTTTTTGTCAGTTCTTCCAAATGGATGGCCATGTTTTATTTAAATTGGCTAACACAGTGCTGCTTCTCTGATTTATTGAGGATTTTATTATTATTATTATTTTTGGTCTTCCCTAGGTCCTAGGCATTTTGCAGAAGAGTAGGATTTCACTCTATGTCTCCCTCCCCCACTCTTCCCTCTGTCTCCAACGGTATGAGGCCACATTCACATGGCTATGATGATCTAACCAAAACAACCCTACTGTTGCCTGGGATCATGCAGAAATTCAGCAAAAGTGAGTTTTTTTCATCTTATCCCAGAAAACACTTTAGTTCTCTGTTTCTCATAGGCGATATGGACCTGGTCTGGGTAACAGGATAGGATTTAAACTGGGAAGGCTATGACCTGTTCAGGGAAGACTGGGAAAGGTACACTTAGGTGGTTAGCCGTGGCGCAGATCTGACCCCTTTCCATTACACATGTTCACGGCAAAATAAAATTTTAAAAAATATCCATACAAACTTTAACATATAGAGACTGTGGTCTTCATGTTAAAGCCAGCCATTATGAAACTAATTTTGCTGGGTTTGGGTTCCTCTTTATTATTAACTAATGTATGATTAATACTAAAGAAAAGTAGCTATATTGGGACAGTCATTTGCACGTTCAACCGAGAAATTTAGGCTTACAGGATTTTTTCCCCCCTTTTAAGAGCTTAAAATGTCTTTTCTTAAACCCAAAACAGAACCTGGAAGGGTCACAATTTTGTGTCAGTGTTGTAGTGATTCTTCAATAGACTAAATGTTGGAAAACAAAAGGCATCCCTAATTAACATGAATGTTTCAGTGATAGCAATTTAAAAATTATCACAAGATGGATGGTTTATCTCTAAATATACCTTGGAATCTCATGCGGATTTCTTTTGGCATGACTTTTCAAATTTTATTTTCCAAAAATAAAAAGGTTTCCACTTGATTTTATACACGGGCTGGAATTTGAAACGTGCTTTTGAAAAACTAGGTGGTGATTTCTCTAACAGGACTTGTCCACCATCCCCTGAACCAGTTCACTTATGTTAAATGGAGTGCTCAGAGTCTCACTAAACCCGTTTTTCGTAATTCCTCGGTGTAAATCAATGGGGCTTGAATTGTGTTGCCATTATAAATTGTTTTCAGCCCATAAGACTAATAAATACGCATTTAAGATCTCACAAAAAAAATTCAAAAGCAGTTTTCCCCAATAAAAGCATGTAGTAAAATTTTTCAGGCTCAAGAAAATTGGTAGTGCAACAATATTAACAATAAGATTTTAATGATAAACTAAAGCACAGAGGTTGTAAAAGAAAAAAAATGATGATAAGGAAGCAGAATCTTTGGAGATCACGGCAGCTGGCTATAGAGTGGGATGGGGTGCAGAAAGAGACCTGAGGCAGGTCAGTTTTTCCGAACATACCTTGGGGCAGAGACTGGACAGGAAGAGCAGCCTGGCCTGAAGGAAGGGAAATGAGTCCCTGACGCTGGAGATTCAGCAGGTGCTGCTGCTGCTGGAGTTGTTGCATTTGGAGGAGCTGCTGTTGGAAGACAAGCTGCTGGGCAGCCAACTGCTGCTGCTGCTGCTGCTGCTGCTGGAGAAATAAAAGTGGAAGAGCAACAGCTACCATGCAACGGTCCCAGTTCCGACGGGGGAACCGGCACGCTCTGCGGAACTGTGTGCGGGCTGCCCTACTCCCATCCCCCACCCACCCGCGGACACCCAACTTTGCGGTTGGAGCTGGGGCATCTAGTGCGGCTCAGTGGATACAGCAGGGGCCTGGGAGTCAGAAGGACCTGGGTGCTAATCCCAGCTCCGCCACTTGTCTGCTGTGCATTCTTGGGCAAGTCAATTCACTTCTCTGTGCCTCAGTTCCCTCACCTGTAAAATGGGGATTAAGACTGGGAACCTCATTTGGGACAGGAACTGTGTCCAACCTGATTAACTTGTATCTACCCCGGTGCTTAGAAGAGTGTTCGACCCCTTGAAAGTGCTTCACAAATACCATAATTATTAATATCCCTAACTTTTCTGTCTCCAGCCCCTCTTCCCCTCAGTGCAAATCTCTATTAGGACTCTGCTGGTGTATCCAGCTGCCCGGCTTCCTTTGGGACAGATTTCAAGGGCTCACTTTAATTCATTCCTTCATTCATTCAATCGTGTTTCTTGAGCACTTACTGTGTGCAGAGCGCTGTACTAATGTGGAATGTGGGAATTCATTTCCTTTACTCGGCCCTTTTCAGGTGCAAAACCTGCCACCCTCATGCCTTAATAATTCCCCCCTCATCCTGGGGGCATGTGATTTGGTGAGCAACAATTTCACATTCACTGTGGACACATCCTCCCCTTCCCAGAACAGGGAATAAAGACTACCTAAGAAGCCCTGCTCCGGAAAATACACACTCCACTTGTTTTTCTCTTTTTGTCCTGAGAAACTGAACAATAATCCCGTTAGGAGAGTCTCGGAGTTAGCATGGGAAATTTTTTCCAGCTGTCTGCCAATAAGGTCACACTGGGGGAGAAGCTGACAATATCTACTTCACTATAAGGGGCTGCAGGACGGGGTCAAGGGAAAGTCAAAAACTGCTCTTCTGAAACAAACAAACACAAAAAACCAGCCCCCCGGGGGGGTTGACAACAAATGTAACTAGGCTCCAAAAGCAACTCCTTACAGCAGTCTGAGCTTCAATAGCGCTCTTGTTTTTCCAACCGAGTAAGTTTGATCTGTAGTGGCCCATAAATATGGTCTCTAGTGATCTATTAGTAAATTGGGATGTAGCCTTCATTTCACTGGCCTGTTCCCTCTTCCTTCTTTCTCTCTCTTTCTCTCTCTCGCACGCGCACGTGCTCTCTCTCTCCCTCCTTGTTGGAATATATTAAATCCAGCATTATGTTCAAGGCAAGGAAATGGCCTATTATAACTAAAAGTATAACTTTCAGTTTTGTGAGGCATTACAAGACAAACCAGCACTCTTTTGACTCTGGAGGGTTTGAAAAGGGAGTCACACTTCACAGGAAGACAAGCTGCTGTGCAAGACCTTTCCTTTTTAGTTTGGGGAAAAGAGAAACTTCTGATGCGCTCACTGGAAAACAGACTGCATAATGGAGTAAGTCATGTGGATTGCCCAAAGCCTCAGGAGAAATAAGGGAGCAATTTCTATTCCATAGTTGATGGCTGTCTGAAATTCTATTCACAAATCCAAACAGAAACAAAGCCTCAGGAGGTCAGAACTGTTTCCTGTACGTTTGCATAATGGGCAGCTTGAAGACAAGTCGGCGATACCTGCTGATCAATTTAACTACTTCAACATGTTTTGTTTGTATTATGTTTATATTTGATGCAGTTTGCTGACAAGAGCACGCTTGGCCCGAGAAGCCAGCTTGTCAGATTGATTTATGAGCACATCAAACTCTAACTTTCTACTCGCCACTCCAAACCTACAGTAGCAGTTCATTAATCAGGGGCCTGTGACTTTGAAATCTGTGCGCCACCAGTTTTTTTCTTTTTTTTTAAACATAACACCGCCCCCACCCCCCCACCCCCCCACAATAGGTGGAATTTGCATGTTCTCTGAGCTCTACCACTGAGAAAAGATAAGGTTCCCTCACCAACTTAGATGCTTGGTGAATGCAAGATAATCAGTACTTTGTCCACCACACAGCTTGCTCTTTGTACAGTGCGATTCATTAGCGAACATTAGACGACAGCAGCACTGGATGGTAACTCCTCGAGTCCCTCTCTCCGAAAAGGGACAGTCTGACTGTCACTGTCATTAGGCTCGGTGAAAATATATAATAGTGCATCTTTGACAGCAAGAGCCTTGTTAGAGGACGAGGAGAGGTTGGGGCTGTTGCTTCCCACCCCTTCTCAACCCCGGACTATTAAATATCAGTGAGGTTGCCAGATCCTACCTCTTTTGCTTGCTTTCCTGGATGCTGCTGTTGCTGCTGCTGCTGCTGCTGCTGTTGCTGCTGCTGCTGCTGCTGCTGTTGCTGCTGTTGCTGCTGCTGCTGTTGCTGCTGCTGCTGTTGCTGCTGCTGCTGCAAAAGCTGAAGATGTAACTGCTCTTGCTGTTTCTTGTAAAACTCTTGTAGTTGTTGCTGAATAAACCATTTTGACTTTAATAAATAAAGGCAAAAGTTGCATGTATTATCATTCTCCTAAACTCTCCTAGTCTGGCACGTGGCGGAGTCGCCTTTTAGATTCCCCTCGTGAAACAAATACTGTGTTTGATTTGAAGAGGTAGATCTACATACATCTTTTTTTTTCCCCAAGGTAGCTCTGAAATTTTCCAATCCAGAATCCAAAATATCCTAAACCAAAGGGTATAGAAAATCTGCATTCTACAGGGAATCGACGGGGATAGATTAATTCCTCAAATTAGTAGCCCTGAATTTTAAAAATCATCCTCCAAAGCACTGAACACTACCCCGTGCGTGAAACCAAAAATTCGGCAAGACTAAACAAAATTGGCAAATTCTTAGAAGGAAAAACAGAAGTTAATTAATCTGTCAGCTTGTTCAGTAGGACGCCAGGCACCCAATTTAAGGTGATTTGTCTGCAACGATCATATTTCTAGATATGAAACTGTTTGAACATACAAAAACTGAGGTCAACAGACATTTTCCCCATCATAATGAAGCACATGTACAAAAATTAATGAATATAAACTTCACATTTTACTGATGTTGTGAATTATGATACCATCTTCACTTTAAAAATACATTAAGAGACAAGTGTCACTAATTCCAGGTGTAGTGTGGTAGGAAGGCTGACCTTACTTCTGCTCCTTCCAAAGCTCTATGTGAGCAATGTTTTTGGGGAAATGGAAATGAGAAAGAATTTTGCCCCGGTAGTAACGAGGTGGAAAATTTGAATTTTAGTACTGCACTCTCTTTTGCCACCTAAAGGGAGCACTAGATGGTTTTGGAATGGTGCAGGGAGAATTATCTGCAAGTCTGTTTGCACTTTCTTTGGCAAATGCACCTAGACATCAGTCCTTTTGAATATTGATCTGTACCGTGTTTCTAATACACCTGTCACTGCTGCTAATATTTTGCATCGTATAATACATGAAAATGGCAAGAAAATTCAGCATCACGCCAGTTTACAACCAAGGGACCTTTGTATCCTCAAAAGCTGATCGCCCACCTTTCTTTGGAAAGCTAGTGAATGTCCAGTGCCCACTGCAAACCCACCGTACGATCCCCAGCCCTTGGTAAAACAATCCTCCTCTCGGTCCAAAGCAGGTAACCCACATTACCTGCTGCAACATGACCGCTTGCTGCTGTTGAAGAAGGGCCTGAAGTTGCTGGGGAGACAATACTTGCTGCTGAAGAATCTGCTGCATTTGCTGAGGGGTGATTACCTGGGGGGTCATCATGGCCACTGACACAGGCACCTGTACAGAAAAAGAGAGACATCATAATCAAGGCATTTCCATTCACCTACATCCCTCTCTGCATATCATTTTTCAACTGGGTCCCAGGGCTGGACCATCCTCTTTACACAGTATTTAGCGCTGTAAAGTTCCCGCTTCAGAAGGAATCTGTGATTTTCAGACCACGGTTCTGTGGCACTCGATTTCCAGAGGCATCAGATTTCATCAGACTCAAGCTTTATGTTTCACATCTCTTATGTATTGCTGCGAGAGATTTGAACATTGGCTAGTATAAATGTGTATTTAAAAATAAATGATCACATGGTAGGGCTCTCAACACTTCATAATCAATCACCTTATCAAGTGTCATAATGTTACAAATGGAAAACCTATGGAGACGGTTTCCAAAGATAGGATTAAAATAAACATTAAAGATTAAACATTAAGCAAAAATGCTTCTCACCCAATAAATACTTAAACTAGTCAAACATATGTGCATTATTCTAAAACTATCAAACAAAACACAACCGGCAGTGCTTCAGCTAGGCTGATTCGCACCAGGAAAACAACGGAACAGATACATCTCGTGAAACAGGGAAACGGGATCCTAGGATTCTGGTACCTCTGGACCCATTCGGTGTTTTCACTCTTGCCTAAATTAAGCCAAGAATACTGGAAATCTTCATATGCTCCAAATTAAAGTTTATACATGTTTTCCTTCCCAAGGATTTTTCTAGTAAATCCTTTCCTTTCTGGGAACTAAAGAAGAGGGAATCTCGGCTGGAGGACTGAGAGATGGAGGAGAGAGAGGCAGAGAGAGGGAGAGAGACACAAGGAGAGAGAGAGAGGAGCAGGAAGAGAGAAGGAGAGAGAGGGAGAGAGGAAGAGAGAGGACAACAGGTAGAGGTATAAAAAGAGGGAGTGAGGCACAAAGAGAGGGAGAGATAGGAGTAGGGAAAGAAGGAGAGAGAGGGAAAGAGGCACAGAGATAGAAGAGCGAGAGGAGCGGGGGTTAGGGGGAGAAAGAGAGAGAGAGAGAGGCGGGCAGGAAGAGAAAAAGCAAGGGAAAACCAGAGTTCAAGATGTGTGGTAGGGAAAAAGAGTGGGAGAAGGAGGAACGGAAAGCCAGAGTAAGGAGAGAGGAAGAGGAGGGAGGAAAAAATGAGAGGGAGAAAACCTGGTATGTGATTCTAAGTTAACAGCTGAACAGCTAAGGCAGACACCAGTTTGAAGGCGTTTCTTTCACTAACCGATCCATAATCAAATAGCTAGCCAGCCTGGCAAGTTTGCAGCCATTGGAAAAGCGATCTTTTTTCGCTTCTACAAAAACACACTTCATGTTTTCTGTAAATTTAAGCAACGATTTATATAAATATCGTCTTGCAGAAAGTTTTGGGACATCACACCTCTTTCACAGCAGAAAAAGATTATTAATCGGTATAATGTAAAATGTATTATGATGGTGAGTTCTTTTCAAATGTGCCCAACCTGAGACTTTTTAATAAAGAGTGAAAAAATAACTGACAACAAAATTAAACATTTAGGATTACATAGAAATCCAGTATGCCACATATTTAAATAATGAAATATCCACACAAATCCCATATATTTCATTTGTCATGCTTTTCCATCCCATAGTGGTACCTTAAATACTGATTAAGTGACTCTGATAGGCTAATGTGAAGAAAGAAAATAAATATAATTTTAGAAAGAGCAGTGCTTTTCAAAATAATCTCAGGTTTCTCAGTGCTTGCCGACCTGCTTAAAGAATTACCACACGTTGTGGTATTCCAATACAAGGCTCGGATATTTGTGCTGTACAGAATTGACAGTGACACAAACAGAATCCCTCAGATAATCAGTTGCTTAAGAGTGTTTTCGTATTTTGTTTTTTAAAACATGAAGACCTTATTTACAGAATTGTCTGTCCTCAGAAACTAGATCGGGGTGATGGGATTTTGGAAAAAAAAAGTTTATCTCTCTCCACCAATCCCTCATTCGCTCCCACAATCATTCTGCTTCACACTGCCTCCTAACAGCAATGAATCAAACTGAAATGAAGGGGCAGAGGAAGACAGACCTGTTAAACTTTAAAGAGACGGCCAATCCATTTATATCCCTCCTATAAAGTCTTCCATGGTAGGAGCAGTTTGCCTCACTTACATCACCCATCAGCCTATTGCCACTCTGACTTATTATCCTTCCTCAGGCTGTAGGGATTCACATGCTTAATTATCTCTGGACCTACAAGTACAAACACTTCCATATATAGCACTGATAACCACTGCCCTTTGAGTTTGCTGCTTTTCAAGCTCAGCTTGCCAGGCGAAAGGTGGATTGGGAACCGTGTCTTGTTGATTGTGGGATTGCTCGACACATAGGGAAGTCAAGGGAGCCTTCTGCAATGCCTGTGGTTCTTACAGGTCTGTGTTTTCTTTTTTTTTTTCCCTCGGTAGCCCAAATATTCACTTTCCTCTTTGGAACAGTTGAGCTCACCTTGATGCCTATCAATCCCAACCCTTACCCCCTCCTCCCTCCCTATAGGCATGGGGCTATGCTAAACACTCTTAAAGCAAGTCAAATTAAACATAGCTAACCCCAGATATGGCCCCCAACCTCCAGGAGCTTTCAATCTAAACCAACCACTTGAATGCAGGATAGCCTCTAGACAGACAAAGGAGCATATCCTCAACTGTAAAACCATAAAGCAGTGCATGGTACAGTGCGAGGACAACAAATCGGAAAGGAATAGTTTGTAAAATACAGGGGTCCTTTCATGTGACTGCAAACTTTCGATTGTTAAATCGTCCTCAGAAGCATCTTCTACAGTTTTCTACTGATCAGAAGCAGCACGGCCTAGTGGAGAGGGCACAGGCCTAGGAGTCAGAGGTCATGGGTTCTAATCCCTGCTCTGTCACATGCCTGCTGTGTGACCTTGGATGAGTCAGTTTAATTCTCTGTTCCTCATTTACCTCATCTGTAAAATGGGGATCAAGACTGTGAGCCCCATGATGGACATGGACTGTAACCGACCTGATTACCCTGATTACCTTATATCTACCCCAGCGCATAGAACAGTGCTTGGCACATAGTAAGTGCTTAACAAATACCACAACTATTATTATTATTATTACACAGCACTTAGAGATACACTAGGAATACCAGGAGTTGTCACAAGAAAGAGGCATGATGAATCCCTGTTAACATATTTCCACCCGTGTCTTAAATTAAGACATTTTGCTCCATCTTGTTGAGAGAGTTAGCTACTGAACAATCACTGTAAAGTCTTCCCATTTCTTTTACTTCTTTAATGCTCGCGTTACTCAGGATACTGCATCATGCCATATTTTGCATTGATAAAATCATTTCCCAGACAGTCTGAGACTGGGAAAGATTGACTAATTTAAAGCAAAACTGGGGCTTAGCAGTGATTAACTCTGGACTTGGTAGATTATTATCAATGTTACTAAAGGTACAGAAGAACCATCTGATAAAATGTACGAGGTATAAGTTAGAGCGGTATGTCAAGGAAGTAATTTTCTGCTTTACATGGTGTTTGCCTAATGCCAGTACAGGCCTAGACTTTAATTCCTGGCCCAATCGAGACTGTGCCAGGCGTGGCTTGTTAGCGTATTCATTAAAAGGACCAGAAGAGTGATATAAGCTACTGGAGAGGTTCCTACTAATTTAAAGCACTACAGAACCAAACAACAGTGACTGCCCTCTCTAGAGGAGAGATATGTGAAGAATCTCCAGGGAGAGGAGAAGAATTAGGGTGGATCAATCAATCGTTGGTATTTATGGAGTGCTTACTGTGTGCAGAACACTGAACTAAGTGCTTGGGAGAGTACAATGTAACAGAATTGGTTGACATGTTCCCTGCCCACAAGGATCTTAGAGGGTAAAGGGGAAGTCAGACATCAAAATACATCAAGAATCCCTACAGAAGTGCTGTGGGGTTGAGGGTGAGGTGAATGGCAAGTTTTCAAAGGTTACAAATTCAAGGGTAAAGGAGACACAGAAGGGAAAAGGAGTAGGGGAAACAGGAGCTTAACCAGGGAAGGTCTCTTAGGGGATATGTGATTTTAATTAGGCTTTGAAGGTGGGGAGAGTGATAGTCTATTGGATATGAGTTCCAGACCAGAGGCAGAGGTATCAGTGGTGATATGGCTGAAGCATCAGTGGTGAGACAGATGAGACTGAGGTACAATAAGTAGGTTGGTGTTAGAAGAGAAAAGTGAGCACTCTGTACTCTCCCAAGCACTTAGTACAGTGCTCTGCACCCAGTAAAAACTCAGTAAATACCACTGATTAATTGACTGCGTGCACGGGATAGTAGTAGGAAATCAGCAAGGTAAGATGGGAGGGGGAAAGGTGATTGAGTTCTTTAATGTCAATGCTAAGATATTTCAGCCTGATGTGGATGAAGCTGGGCAACCACCGGACGCTCTTGAAGAGAGGGGGGAAGGATGGCCCGAGCAGCCAGGAAGCTTATAGGGAATATTGAATCCCACAGTTGCCAGGGTTGGGGTGGAGAGCTGGGGCAGTTTTCCTACACTAGGGTCCATTACCCTCTACACCCCTGGATCATAGTGAGCACTCTCACTGCCCTGGATTAATTGTTGAGTGGAAGAAAGGAGATTCAATTAATTAGGTGCTTCCTCTTTGTTCACCTTTACTATTTACTGGCAGAGAGATGGAGACAAGGATGCTTTAGGAAGGACTTTATTGTCTGAGTCTGCTAGAAAAAAGGTGGATTGTAACATAGCAACAGGCTGCAGACATCTGGGGCATCTCAGAATGCTATTGGCCTGGCTTACCAGGTCAGAGATTTCTATTCTGAAAAGGTAAACTATCTGAAGGTTACTTGAGAAGCAGTGTACCCTAGTGGAAAGACCACAGGCCTGGAAGTCAGAGGATCTGTTTTGTTTTTTTTTTTTTTATGGTATTTGTTAAACGCTTACTATGTGCCAGGCACTACCCTAAGCACTGGGGTAGATACAAGCTAGTCCGGTTGGACAATGTCCCTATTCTACATGGGGCTAACAGTCTTAATCCTCATTTTATAGATGAGGGAGCTGAGGCACCGAGAAGTGAAGTGACTCGTCCAAGGTCACAGAGCAGACAAGTGGCAGAGCCGAGATTAGAACCCAGGTCCTTCTGACTCCCAGGCCCATGTTCTTTTCACTAGGCTACACTGCACCTGGCTGACTTCTAATCCCGGCTCTGCCACTTGCGATGTGACCTTGGGCAAGTCACTCAACTTCTCTGTGCCTCAGTTTTCTCATCCATAAAATGGGGATTAAATATGTTCTCCTTCCCCTTAGACCGTGAGCTCCACGTGAAACCAGTTCTCTCAGAACTTAGTGCAGTGCTTGGCACTCAGTAACCATTTAACCAATACCACAATTATTATTATAACTTGATATATGTTGTAATAGTAATAGCAGTCTTTATTAAGTGTTTACAATGCGCCAACCACTATACCAAGCACTCGCTCTGTGATGAGTCAAAAATACCTAAAAGATATAAAGTCCCTCTCCCTTCCCTCCCTGCTCCTAGCAAATGATGTCAATTACAAGGGTGTGCCTATCTATATGTGTATACATAGATATATACACTACATATATGGGAAAGGGTCTGTTTATTAGCTAAAACGCAGAAAAATCTGAAAAGTAATCAGAAATAGCATCCTGTACAGAAGAGGATTCAAAGGTCATGCCTTCCAGGGAATGAAAAATGGAGATACGATAAACAATAGGTCACGATTCTTACTCAGAAGAAACAGAGCACAGTCTAGCGATCCTCTTCAGACTAAATATATCCAAAATGTGTTGCATTTGCATATTAAACACCTCCCTTAATTATACAACCCAATTACGTGAGGATGATTCTCTGGGTAGGTGAATAAGTCGACCTTATTCCCCCGTACTGAACATGAACAGGAATACTGTAACTTTATGACGCATTTTAAGGTAGACGGTAATCCTTCCCTCATTCTGAATGAGATTCACCGACACCATTCATATATCATTCACATAATTTGATCTTTCAGTTTTTTTTAATTTAAAAAACAGAAACTTCATTTGGATTATCCTGTAAAACATTTTTGAGAAAGGGCATTCCCAAGTTAAAATTTTATTTACTAGTAACCTCGGATTGTACATTTTACAGCTGGATTTCCCCTTCTCTCCTCTTCCCTTTTCCTCTCCATAATATCTGTATCTAGACTTTATTTGAGCATAAGTAACAATTGTATTGAACCCCTTCCTCCAGCCTTAATTCAAACCTTGGCTACATATCTAATATCTATCATAATAATAGCCTTTCAAAATCTTCCTGGTTTTACGGTATTAAAAAGAACTGACAATGAATTGAGTGGTATTTGTAAGCTTTTCATCAAGTAGCGAACAGGAGTATTTAAAGAGATCTTGGATGGACAGTGCATATTGCCACTTAATACAGGCTTTTAGCAGCAAGGAAACAGTGTCACAGCACAGGCAAACTGAACATCTTGAACAATGAAATAATAGACAGAGAGCCCTTCTTTGCATTATGATTCATCTCAACCACATTTCACATTTCGGGTGTACTCTGAGCCATTACTCTATGATTATTAGTATTCATTTAGCTCCTGTTTAATTACTTTAATAAAACAGAGTGTTTTTTGTTATGGAAGTAGAGTTTGAACAACTTTAGCCTTCTGC
>NC_041737.1:37531168-37663668 GCF_004115215.2 Ornithorhynchus anatinus | reverse complement strand
GACATTGAGGTGAATAAGTACATTTGTATTGGGTCTTTTCTACAACCCAGCATTCCCTCATTCAAGCAATGATATTAATTCTGCACTTATAGTGTACAGAGCACTGTCCTGGACAACTACTGGGTACAGAGCCCTGAAGGAAGTGCTTTGGAGCACACAAGTAAAAAAAATAAAATAAAATAAATCCATGTCCTTGAGGAGCTTATGGCTTAATGGTTGGGGGGCTGGAGGGGAGAACAGACATCTCAGTTTTCAAGAATACAGAGACAGATTTCATAATTACCCAAGGGATTAGGTGAAAATAATAGCTCATTGCCCCCCCAACCCCCACGCAATTCAGAAGGTTTTTCTTCCTGTAAGACACACTTGGAAGTCTATGAATTTTCCATATTTCATAAAGAAAATGGGTAAAATGCAGCGTGAGCCATGAGTGGGTAGATTTCTTCCATCTTGGGTAGATGACTCAAGAAAACACCTTCGGTCTTGGTAAAGGAAAGAAATATACTTTCTTTCAAGGTTGCGCAGCTTTAAAAGCAATTTATAAAGTTCATTATTTATAAATGAATGAAAGTGTGTAAAAGCAGTAAAGGCAAGTAGTTGAAATCGAAAATAATTAAACGCAGACTTTTCTGTTCATAACGTTCCAGTCCCAAATAGATGAGAATTGTAATTTGCAAGTTGCACATGACAATTACTGTCTTTGCATCACGGAACATTAACTTTGCACATCATTCCCTTTCCACAGGCCTAATCAATCCATGGGAACTCAGTCTAGAAACCTGGGGTTTCTACCTACTTAAACCAGTCATGCCTATTTAGCCAATCACCCAAATGAATGGGGGGATGGGAGAGGAGTCCCTAACCAAAATGTTGGCATATTATAAGCAGAAAAAATTATCAGTCCAACCCAGGAGCAAAGTAGCTGTGACCTTAGAGGCATGACAGTGGCCAGATGGGCCTCGTGAAAGACACAGGTTTCCACCACAGTGGAGATGGTATGGGCCTTGGAGTCAGAAGGACCTGGGTGAAGTGATTTGCCCAAGGTCATACAGCAGACACCTGTCAGAGTCAGGATTAGAACTCATGACCTTCTGAGAGTAAGAAGGTCGGAGGAGGCACTGGAGCGTTTCCAAACCCAGCTGGGTAACCAGAGAGCCAATCACGCTCTGGGAATCAACCAGTCAACTAATGGAATTTATTGAGTGATTAGTACATGCAGAGCACTATACTGAGCGCTTGGGAGAGTACAATGTAATAGGGTCCCTCTGGCCCCTGGCCGGTGGCATTTGGGTTTGGTTTCTGAGGGGTGGGGAGGTCAGCCGATTCGGCCAGTGCCACCCAACCAAGAGCCTCAGACCAGCCAGTAACTCCCTTGGTATCGGGTGGAGGCAAAGGCAGCCCGGAGGTGTAGGTGCCAAGGGTGGGGCATGGGGGAGCTCAGGTTCTTGAGAAGCAGTGTGGCCTAGTGGGTAGAGCATGGGCCTGGGAGTCAGAGGTCATGGGTTCGAATCCCCACTCTGCCACTTGTCAGCTGTGTGACTGTGGGCAAGTCATCAGCTGTGTGACTGTGGGCAAGTCACTTCATTTCTCTGTGCCTCAGTTACCTCATCTGTAAAATGGGGATGAAGATTGTGAGCCTCGCGTGGGACAACCGGATTACCCTGTATCTACGCCAGCACTTACAACAGTGCTCTGCACATGGTAAGCGTTTAACAAATACCAACGTTATTATTGTTATTAAGCGCTTACCAAATACCACAATAATTATTATTTTTATTATTCTGCTTGTGTGGGTTGCTGCTGCACAGTCACTAGGAAAATCAACTGTAACAGACTTTTTTTAATGGTATTTGTTAAGGGCTTATCTTGTGCCAGGCACTGTACTAAGTGCTGGGATAGATACAAGTTTATCGGGTTGGACGGAGTTCCTGTCTTACATGGGGCTCATGGTCCTCAACCCCATTTTACAGATGAGATAACTGAGGCACAGAGAAGTGAAGTTGCCTTGAGGGCAGTCCCTGAGGTCCAACAGTGCCCTGGTCAGAACAGTATCCCCAGATGGCAGTTGTTGGTCTCCGTGTTTGTCGAAAGGAAGGCACCGGGAGATAACCTTGTATGAAGAAATCCTGTTTGCAGAGTTTCAAATTTATTTATTTATTTATTTTTTGGTCCTCTCGCCCTAAATTGCCACAGAAAAGTTTTCTAGCTGCACAATCTCATAAGGATAGCTGGTTAGCATGACCCCTTCTCAGGGTCACACCTGGAGAGTTAGGCAGAAGTTCATCTATTCCATTCCTAGCTTGGGTAGTGGCTAGCAAGTGGCAGGCAATCTACTACAAGTCAAAACTCACCTGTGCTGGGCAGCAGCGGCATGGGAGAGAATCAAGGGCGAAGACTCAAATTTACTGTGCAGAAGGAGGCAGTGGTAAACCATTTCCATATTTTTACTGAGAAAACTCTATGGATCCAGTACCGTAACGATTGCAGATGGAGGCGGGGCGTTCTGGGAGAACTCTGTGGGTCGTAGACGCCTCGACGGCATAAGACAAGTTAGCCTGACGGATTTCATCAAAGAAGTAAGAAATGAAGAGTAGTACCAAAATCTGAATTGTTAGTTTCGACTGAGTGCCCCAAATGGTCTCATTTCTCAACTGTTCTGGGCATCAAGAGGACAAGGGGAGAAAGTAAAAGATGTGGATGATCCCTCTTTGACTTTACAGTCTAACAGGGGAATTCTGAAATTCATGAATATTCTACAATTATTTTTAGTTATACTATAGTTGTCCCATGCATTGTACCTAGCACTGGACCAGCTGTAATATGAGCGGAATGGACACATGCGGTTACTAGCCTAAGGGGCAGGAAGAATAGGTATCTTATCCCCATTTTTACAGATAGGGAAATTGAAACACAGAACAGTTGAGTGACTTGCCCGAGGTCACAGTAGGCACAAGGGGTGAAGAAGCTGAGATTAGAACACTATCTTCTGACTCCCGGGCCCTGGTTCTTTTCACTAAAACACTCTAATCTGTATTATATGCTTCCAAGCATCAGAGTCCTGAGTACGGTGTCCTGCACAAAGAAGGAGATATTTGCTCTACCCTCAGTAGAGGTGCTCAGTATCTATGGTAGGGGCTTAGTACAGGGATCTGGACAGAGTAAGCTCACAGTACAGCAGGTGCTCAATGACTTCTCCTGCTGTTGATAATGATGATGATGGTGCAGGGGTATAAGAAATTTATGGATTTTTGGCACTGATATTTATACAAAGCCTGACTAACAAGACGGAGTAGAATGAGAAATAGCATGGCTTAATGGACAGAGCACAGCCTCATCCGGAAAATGGGGATTGAGACTATCTAACCCACATGGGACAAGGACTGTGTCCAAACTTATTTGCTTGCGTGTACCCCAGTGCTTAGTTCATAATAAGCACTTAATAAATACCATGATTATTATTATTTTACAGATGGGGTAACTGAGGCACAGAGAAGATTTTTACCAAGGAAATTCTATTGATCCACTACCAGAACAATCGCAGATGGAGATGGGGCATTCTAGGAGAGCTCTATGGGTCGTGAAGTGTGCAAGTGAAGTGACTTGCCCAAGGTCACACAGCAGACAGGTGGTGGAGTCGGGTTTAGAACCCAGGGCCCTCTGACTCTCAAATCTGTGCTCTATTCATTCAAACATATTTATTCAGTGTTTACCATGTGCACAGAACTGTACTAAACAGAGAAGCAGCATGGCTCAGTGGAAAGAGCCCGGGCTTGGGACTCAGAGGTCATGGGTTCGAATCCTGGCTCTGCCACTTGTCAGCTGTGTGACTGTGGGCAAGTCACTTAACTTCTCTGTGCCTCAGTTACCTCGTCTGTAAAATGCGGATTAACTGTGAGCCTCACATGGGACAACCTGATGACCCTGTATCTTCCCCAGCGCTTAGAACAGTGATATGCACATAGTAAGTGCTTAAATACCAACATTATTATTATTATTCCTAAACAGTTGGGAGAGTACAATATAACAATCTGATTACAAACAGACACATTCCCCGCCCTCCCATCCACTGGCATTTGTAGTAACAAGGGGATCAATGACTGTTTCCTCCCCCTTCCCCCCTCCCCCCGCCCCATACCCTCTCCCTTCCTGTGTACTGAGAAGCTGGGGCACCCAAAATAGAACTGGCAGCCCAAGTGTAGCTGCTCCCAAACCTTCAGTATCCCCTTCTTCCCATTCATTCATTCATTCATTCATTCATTCATTCATTCATTCAATAGTATTTATTGAGCGCTTACTATGTGCAGAGCACTGTACTAAGCGCTTGGGATGAACAAGTCGGCAACAGATAGAGACAGTCCCTGCCGTTTGACGGGCTTACAGTCTAATCGGGGGAGACGGACAGACAAGAACAATGGCAATAAACAGCGTCAAGGGGAAGAACATCTCGTAAAAACAATGGCAACTAAATAGAATCGAGGCGATGTACAATTCATTAACAAAATAAATAGGGTAACGAAAATATATACAGTTGAGCGGACGAGTACAGTGCTGTGGGGATGGGAAGGGAGAGGTGGAGGAGCAGAGGGAAAAGGGGAAAATGAGGCTTTAGCTGCGGAGAGGTAAAGGGGGATGGCAGAGGGAGTAGAGGGGGAAGAGGAGCTCAGTCTGGGAACGCCTCTTGGAGGAGGTGATTTTTAAGTAGGGTTCTGAAGAGGAAAAGAGAATCAGTTTGGTGGAGGTGAGGAGGGAGGGCGTTCCAGGACCGCGGGAGGACGTGACCCAGGGGTCGACGGCGGGATAGGCGAGACCGAGGGACGGCGAGGAGGTGGGCGGCAGAGGAGCGGAGCGTGCGGGGTGGGCGATAGAAAGAGAGAAGGGAGGAGAGGTAGGAAGGGGCAAGGTGATGGAGAGCCTTGAAGCCTAGAGTGAGGAGTTTTTGTTTGGAGCGGAGGTCGATAGGCAACCACTGGAGTTGTTTAAGAAGGGGAGTGACATGCCCAGATCGTTTCTGCAGGAAGATGAGCCAGGCAGCGGAGTGAAGAATAGACCGGAGCGGGGCGAGAGAGGAGGAAGGGAGGTCAGAGAGAAGGCTGACACAGTAGTCTAGCCGGGATATAACGAGAGCCCGTAACAGTAAGGTAGCCGTTTGGGTGGAGAGGAAAGGGCGGATCTTGGCGATACTGTAAAGGTGAAACCGGCAGGTCTTGGTAACGGATAGGATGTGTGGGGTGAACGAGAGGGACGAGTCAAGGATGACACCGAGATTGCGGGCCTGAGAGATGGGAAGGATGGTCGTGCCATCCACGGTGATAGAGAAGTCTGGGAGAGGACCGGGTTTGGGAGGGAAGATGAGAAGCTCAGTCTTGCTCATGTTGAGTTTTAGGTGGCGGGCTGACATCCAGGTGGAGACGTCCCGGAGGCAGGAGGAGATGCGAGCCTGAAGGGAGGGGGAGAGGACAGGGGCAGAGATGTAGATCTGCGTGTCATCTGCGTAGAGATGGTAGTCAAAGCCGTGAGAGCGAATGAGTTCACCGAGGGAGTGAGTGTAAATGGAGAACAGAAGAGGGCCAAGAACTGACCCTTGAGAAACTCCAACAGTTAAAGGATGGGAGGGGGAGGAGGCTCCAGCGAAGGAGACCGAGAATGACTGGCCAGAGAGGTAAGAGGAGAACCAGGAGAGGACAGAGTCCGTGAAGCCAAGGTGAGATAAGGTATGGAGGAGGAGGGGATGGTCGACAGTGTCAAAGGCAGCAGAGAGGTCAAGGAGGACTAGAATGGAGTAGGAGCCATTGGATTTGGCAAGAAGGAGGTCACGGGTGACCTTAGAGAGAGCAGTCTCGGTAGAGTGGAGGGGACGGAAGCCAGATTGGAGGGGGTCTAGGAGAGAATGGGAGTTAAGGAATTCTAAGCATCGATTGTAGACGACTCGTTCTAGGATTTTGGATTTTCCCCCTCCTCCGCACCCCGCCAACCCTGGAGGTTTTCTCATTCAAAGGCAGTCAGTCTAGGAAACACTCACACACGTCTGTGGGGCCACCTAGATCAAGGCCTTGTAGAGGCAGGTAGGCCCAGATCCAGGCCCATAGGTTCAGTGCATGTTTTGTGGTCAGACAGTCAGTCAGTTGTATTTATTGAACACTGACCGTGTGCAGAGCACTGCACTAAGCTCTTTGGAGAGTACAATATAACAATAAATAGACACATTCCCTGCCCATGCTGAGCTTATCATCTAGAGGAGGAGACAGACGTTAATAAAAAGAAATTACAGATATGTACATAAGTGTTGTGGGGAGGTAGGGGATGAATAAAGGGAGCAAGTCAGGTTGATGCCGAAGGAAGTGGGAGAAGGAGAGGAGGGCTTAGTCAGGGAAGGCCTCTTGGAGGTGATGTGCCTTCAATAAGAATGAGAATAAGAATGAGAAGCAAGGAGAAGCAGTGTGGCTTAGTGGAAAGAGCATAGGCTTGGGAGTCAGAGGACGTGGGTTCTAATCCCGGCTCCGCCACTTGTCTGCTGTGTGACCTTGAGCAAGTCACTTAACTTCTCTGTGCCTCAGTTACCTCATCTGAAAAAAGGGGATTAAGACTGTGAGCCCCATGTGGGACAACCTAATTATGCTCTTATCTACCCCAGCGTTTCCAACAGTGCTGGGCATGTAGTATGCACTTAACAAATACCATCATCATCATGAATATGGTTTTAAAGCAGGGGGAGTCATTGTCTGTTGAGATGACCTCTGATCAGGGAGGTGCCTGCTGCGGCCCATGGGGCAGGAGAGCATAGAGGGTAGAGGTGCAGCCCAACCAGAGGGGGATCACTTGAGCCCTGGGCCACCCTCTCTAGGACTGGGGCTTGACCCTCATTGAACCTAATAGTGAGAAGCACCAGCCCTGACCCAACCTGACAATCAGGAGGGTATGGAGATGGGCATTCCGCTAGTGCAGCGATCCTGTCCAATCAGATCAGGGCAATCAGGATTGGGCCGGGGGGGGGGGGGGGGCATTGACCTTACAACAATTACGTACTCTGAATGGTAAAGAAGAGGAGGAGGCAGAGAGGCTGATGGTACCCAAGACTGAAATTAAGCCAAAAAAAGGCCAAACAGCAGAGCTCTGGCACAGTAGAACGTCCAAAAGGAAGGAAAATAATACCTTCTTTGGGCCAGAATGTAACCAGTCACAATTCTACCAGCCCCTCTAAAATAAGGTGTACTTCCTCAACCTCCTGATCCACCCCCTGAAGCATCCAACACCATCCCTGCTTCACTCACAAACATTTCAGGCTGATTTCTTAATAACACCACCCCTGCCTCACTCGTAGATAATTCAGGCTAATGTGTTAATTAGTTCTGAACGAGGGCCAACTCTGTGCAGAGAACTGGACTGAGCACCAACTGAGTATTACAAACCTACTGAGTGTACTGTACTGAGTAACTATGTGAAAACAATTGATTGAATAACTACCATGTTTAGGACACTGCACTAGGTGCCTGGGAGAATTCAATTATTATAAAAGCAATAATATTTGTTAAGCGCTTACTGTGTGCAAAGCACTGTTCGAAGCGCTGGGGTAGATACACGATTATCAGGTCCCATGTGAACCTCACATTGGAAGTGGGAGGGGAGAACAGGTGTTGAATCTCCATTTTACAGATGAGGGAACTGAGGCCCAGAGAAGTGAAGCAACTTAAGGTTGCAGAGTAGGCAAGTGGCGGGGGCCGGGATTAGAACCCAGATCCTCTGACTCTCAGGCCCATGCTTTTTCCACTAGGCCACACTGCTTATTTATTTAAAAATAAAAATATGGTTCCCACTAGAGAGGCGTTTACAGCAATCTAGTGGGTTAATTGAAATCCCTAGATAATACATTGAAATCCCTAGATAATCGGAAGTGAAAAATCACCTCATGGGACTCCGGCCAGTGTAAGACTGCACTTGTTTAGCTGGTGCCTCCTCCTTCTCCAGGGCTGGGCAATCAGCTAAGCAATCAATCAACGATATTTATGGGTGTTCACCCTTGAGAGACGACAATATGACAGAGATGGTAGATGCATTCCCTGCCTAGAAGGAGTTTCTTTCTAGGGGGTGAGACAGAAACTAGGGCTGGCTTCGTCCCTGGGGAATCTACAGAGTATCTGAACCTTGGAAAGAGAAGGAAGGGGCTACGCTGATCTATCTAATAATAACCGTGATATCTGTCAAGGGCTTAGTCTGTGTCGAGCACTGTACTAAGTGCTTGGCTAAGTAGGGTAGATGCAGATCGGATATAGTCGCTCTCACAAATGGGGGTCGGTCTAAGTAGTACGTAAGTGATATGGGGCTGGGAGCCTGGGAAGAGACAAGGGAGCAAGTCTGGGCAATGCAGAAGGGAGTGGGAGATAAGGTAAAGTGGGGCTTAGTTTGGGAAGGGCTCTCGGAGGAGATGAGCCTTCAATAAGGTTTTGAAGGGTTGAAGGGGGAGAGTAATTGTCTGTTGGATTTGAGGAGGGAGGGCGTTCCAGACCAGAGGCAGATCATGCAGATCATGGAATGGGGTCAGCAGTGAGACAGGTGAGATTGAGGCACAGTGAGAAGGTTAGCACTAGAGAAGCCAGGTGTGTGGGCTGGGTTGGTAGAAGGAGAGAAGCAAGGTGAGGTAGGAGAGGCCAAAGTGGTAGAGTGATTTAAAGTCAATGGTGAGGAGTCTTTGTTTGATGTGGAGGTGGATGGGCAACCACTGTAGTTTTTGTGAGGAGCGGGGTGACATCCTGAATGCTTTTGTAGAAAAATGCTCCGGGCAGGAGAATGAAGTATAGACTGAAATGGGGAGAGGCAGGAGGCTGCGAGGGCAGAAGGGAGGCCGATGCAGTAATCCAGGCGGTTTAGTATGAGTGATTATATTAATGTGATGGCAGTTTGGATGTAGAGAAAAGGTCAGATTTTAGCCACACTGTGAAGGTGGGAGTGTCAGGATTTAGTGACGGATTATTTACGTGGATTGAATGACAGAGAAGAGTCAAGGATAATGCCGGAGTTACGGGTTTATGAGACAGGAGGAGGGTGGTGCCATCTACAGTGATGGGAAAGTCAGGAGGAAGACAGGGTTTGGGTGGGAAGATAAGGAGTTCTGTTTTGGACATGTTAAGTTTGAGGTGATGGGAGGACATCCAGGTAGAGATGTAGAGATGTCCTTAAGGCAGGAGGAAATGTGAGATTGGAGAGAGGGAGAGAGATCAGGGCTGGAGATAGAGATTTAGGTATCATCCACTTTGCCATGGGAGTGAATGAATTTGACAAGGGAGTGGGTGTAGACGGAGACAAGAAGGGGACCCAGAACTGAACCTTGAGGGACTCCTGCCCTTTTCTGCTCTGCTCATCAATAGCAACTATAATGCCATCAGGGCACAGAGATCTTGACAACACCAGTGAAATTCCCTGCTATTGCACAGAGAAACACTTTCCTTAAACCACCTGGTTTAAAATGCTTTCTTTTATTAACTGCTATCCGACCAAGGATTATTCTTATATTTTCTTTTAAATTGGGTTGGGCCTTTGGTTTCCAAAACTGCTTAGGGATCCCAAGGTAACAAAAGAAAAGGCTTTAGTCATTCCCACAGTCCTGATTCTCATTTTCAGGAAAAAAAAAAATCTGGGATATCAGATCAAAAATGAGACTTTGGAGCTGAAAACTAACAAGTCCAGTGGGACCTGGCTATATCAAGGCCAAAAGGTCCATATCCCTGGACAGTGTGCTAGAGGATGGGCTAGAGGAAGCAATCTTCTGCTTCTACACCCACGTGTTACAGTGATAGGTGATTCAATATTATTAGGTTTATAAACTGATGATTTACGGAGTGATTGGTTTTGCTCCTTGTGGGCAAAGATCATGTCTTCTAATACTATTGTACTATTGTAAGTTCCTTGTAGTTATGGAATGTGTCTACCAACTCGAGTACATTGTACTCCCTCCAAAGCAGTTAGTACAGTGCTCTGCATTAACTGATCAATTGATTTGAAATGGCTGCGAGGCCTGGATCTACTGCAATGACTCATCAGCTCCCAGAGCAGTCCCATTAGCATCACAATAATTGCAATATTTTTTTAAGCGCTTACTGTGTGCCAGGTACTGTACTAAGCGCTGGGAGGGAAGATAAGCAAATCGGGTTGGACGCAGTCCCTGTCCCTCATGGGGCTCACAGTTTTAATCCCCATTTTACAGATGAGGTAACAGAGAAGTGAAGTGACTTACCCAAGGTCACCCGGCACACATGGTGGAGTCGGAATTAGAACCCATGGCCTTCTGAATCCCAGGCCTGTTCTCTATCCACTATGCCATGCTGCATCAGCTACAAACACACACACACACACACACACACATTCTTTCTCTCTTTCTATCTATCAAGTGGGAGGGCAAGATTAACCAAGAATGAGATTCTAAACCAAGGTCAGTTCTAGTCAAGCTCACATCTAACCCTGCTCTGCTAAGGGGAACAATAATAATTCATAATAATTATGGTATTTAAGCACCTACTATGTGCTGAGCACTGTTCTAAGCGCTGGGGTAGACACAGGGTAATCAGATTGTCCCACGTGGGGCTCACATTTTTTAATCCCCATTTTTACAGATGTGGTAACTGAGGCCCAGAGAAGTTAAGTGACTTGTCCGAGGTCACACAGCTGATAAGTGGCAGAGCCGGGATCAGAACCCATGACCTCTGACTCCCAAGCCCGGGGCTCTTTCCACTGAGCCACGCTGCTTCTCACTCAACAAATTCAACAAATGAGAAGAATGGATAAAAGCAATATACCCAAGCAGTCAGGGAACTTTAGGGAGGCAAACACATTCCCAGATAGTAGAAAAAACTTCTTAAAGATATGGTGAAGCAAAGTCTCCAACTAAGCATCACAAGAAGGGGGTGTTGGGTGGCCACTGCACAAGCTGGACAGGCATGGAAGGCAGAAATTAGGAGAGGGGTCTCTTTTACAGCAAAGGCTTCGTGAAGACCAAGAACCAGAGTTAAAAACAGCAGCTGGCCTAATATGGGACAAACACACTAGTTACATAAACTTTTAGACTTATTTGTTATCAGTGGGGGATTAAGTGTCCATCTCTGGTCTGTTTTATTAGCCACATTTGCATATATGGGTAAGAGCTCATCATCTGAAGCAAATGAAGGACATTTATGGGTGTAAATCAATTTACATATTCCATTCACATACTAATTTTTCCAAATCTGCATGGCCTAGTGGATAGAGCGCAGGCCTAGGAGTCAGAAGGTCATGGGTTCTAATCCCAACTCTTCCGCTTGTCTGCTGTGTGACCTTGAGCAAGTCACTCAACTTCTCTGTGCCTCAGTTACTTCATCTGTAAAATGGGGATTGAAAATGTGAGCCCCGCCTGAGACAGGGACTGTGTCCAACCCGATCTGCTTGTAGCCACCCCACCACTTTGTACAGTCCCTGGCAAATAGCGCTTAACAAATACCATTATAATTATTATTATTACTAATTATCAATATTTTTCCTCTTGCTTCCCACTGTAGATATACAATTTATGTCTATCTACATCACTAGATTATAAAATCTTCAAGAGCAGGTAATATCCTGGACCACCCAATAAAGTTGTACACCAAGCACCCAGGATGGAACTTTACAAGTAATAGGCACTAAGTATAGTCCTGTGCACAAAACAGTCACCCTATCTTTCCCATCACAGCAGACAACACCATTCAATCAGTCAACCAGTGGTATTAATCAAGCACTCAGTGTGTGCAAAGCACTGAACTAAGCACTTGAGAGAGCACAGTTCAACTGGGTTGGTAGACACATTCCCTGGCCACAGCAAACTTATAGTCTAAAGGACACCATCACTCTCACTAGCTCATAAGCCTGCAACCTTAGCATGATCCTCGACTCATCTCTCTCATTCAACCCACTTACTCAATCTGTCACTAATTCCTGTTGTACCTTCACAACATTGCTAAAATCCACTTTTTCCTTTACATCCAAACCGCTACCAAATTGATCCAAGCACTTATCCTATCCCACCTTGACTTCTGCATCAGTGTCTCCCCACTGCATTCCATACTTCACGCGATGCTCGGATTATTTTCTTAAAAAAATAAAAATATTCGGTCCACATTTCCCCACTCCTCAAGAACCTTCACTGGTTGCCTATCCACTTCTGCATCATACAGAAACTTCTTATCATCAGCTTTAAAGCATTCAATCACCTTGTCCCCCTCCCACCCCCCCTATCCCCGACCCCCTTACCTTGCTGATTTACTAGCAGATCCAGAACGTTCACTTCACTCATCTAACAGCAACCCACTCACTGTACCTCAATCTTTTCTATCTCACTGCTGATCCCTCATCCACATCCTGCCTCTGGCCTGGAACTCCCTCTCTCTTCCTATCCAACAGATGATCACTCTCCCCACTTTCAGAGCCTTATTAAAATCACCTCTCCTCTAAGAGGCCTTTCCTGATTAAGCTCTCCTTTCCTCCATCCCTTCTCCCTTCTGTGTTAATCTTGCACTTGGATTTGTTTCATTTATTCATCCCTCTCTCAGCCTCTCAGCACCTACAGATATATCTGCAATTTATTTTAATGTCTGTCTCCCCCTCTAAGACTGTAAGCTCCTCATGGTCAGGGAACGTGTCTATCAACTCTGTTGTATTATACTCTGTTAATAGTGCTCTGAACATAGTAAACAGTCAATAAATGCCATGGATTGGTTGAAGCAGCATGGCTTCGTGGGAAAAGTACGGGCTTGGGAGTCAGAGGACATGGGTTCTAATTCCTGCTCCATCAATTGCTTACTGTGTGACTTTGGGCAAGCCACTTAACTTCTCTGGGCTTCAGTTACTTCATTTGGAAAATGGGGATTAAGACTGTGAGCCCCACGTGGGACAACCTAATTATGTGTACCTAATTACCTTAGTGCTTAGAACAGTGCTTGGCACATAGTAAGGGCTTAACAAATGCAATTATTATCATTACTCTGTTCACAGTAGGCACCCAAAACAATGATCTGCACTCCAAAGGTGCCTAGTAAACTTCTCTGTGGCTCAGTAGGAACCCAGGGCATACCGTTGAAAGAATGAGAAGGAATTACTTCAGCGGTCCTTCTTTGTAGGAAATGTAACAAAAAAGAAAAGAGGAATTTGCCATTCAGAACCTTTTCCTGTGCAGAACCCAGGACAGATTCCCCAGTGGAGGGTTCATCAAAGGGAAGGCAGGAAAGCAAAATGAAAGCAAGAGGGAAGTGCAAAGATTAATCAAGTGAAACGCCAAATTGCTTGGGCAAAAACACAGTTCAGGAGAAATAAAGACGTTGTCCTCAGGTTAGAAATGTTCCCCCAAAGTATTCAACACTGCCCTCAGTGTTTGGCTTTGGGAAACCTAGCACCATCGCACTAATTATTTCATCCTTTAGGCAATATGTTACTGTAACTGAACTTGAAACCTGCAGGCAGTTTTCAGAGAGAGCTATGGACAGATATAGATAGCTAAAAATGCATCATCTCTCTAGAGAACTAAACCCATAGACATTATATATTTCCAGAAAGATGGTTTGTCTCATATTTGAAACTACAATAATGCAGTCACGGGTGGAATTTTACAGGCCGAAGGGTGAAAAGAGGTAATTGCTCTCACAGCAAACTATAACTTTCTCAGCATGAATAACTTCATTCATTCATTCACTCATATGACTTGAGTGCCTACTTTGTACAAAGTGTTACAGTAAGTGCTTGGGAAACCACAATGAAAGTGAAGGGCAAAATCCTTGCCCTCAAATAGCTGACAATCTAATAGGGAGATGAGATCAAATAAATTGTCATAAGAACAACCACAATAGCAAGAGCATGGGGAAACAAATAAATAAATGGAGTAAGCAAATCACTATGTATAACTTGTAAGGCTGCAGTCCTATTCTTGGTTTTCCTTTCCTTTCATTGTTTGAAGTGGAAAGAGCACGGGCTTGGGAGTCAGAGGTCATGGGTTCTAATCCCGTCTCCGCCACATCAGCTGTGTGACTCTGGGCCAGTCACTTAATTTCTCTGTGCCTTAGTGACCTCACCTGTGAAATGATGAAGACTGTGAGCCCCACATGGGACAACCTGATTACCTTGTATCTACCCCAGTGCTTACAACAGTGCTCAACACATAGTAAGCACTTAACAAATGCAATTATTATTTTTGTCATTATTAGTATAGAGGCATATTCTCCTTTTTCAGTTAACTCTCTCAAAGTTTCTTTTGAAGGCACTTAAGTGATCTGTCGTCACCAAATTATTTAGACACTTTCAGGTGTATATCCTCCTTCCGCTGGATCAAAAGAATATCTGTCATCTATACCCACCTTCTTCAGTTCCTCTCCTCCAATTATCTCCTTGTCCTACTCCACTCCACAGATAATGCCCTCTCTGAGGTCACAAATGATCATCCTTCTTGCCTCTACTCCATCGTAGTCCTCTTAGACCACTCAGCTGCCTTTGACACTGTCGACCATCCCTTCTCATGGAAACATTACCCATTCTTTGCTTCTCCTGGTTCTCCTTCTATCTCTCTGGCCACTCATTCTCAGTCTCTTTTGCGGGCTCCTCCTCTGACTCCCACCTCCTGACTGTGGGAGTCCTTCAAGGTTCAGTTCTGGGTCCTCTTCTATTTTCTATCTACACCAACTCCCTTGTAGAACTAATTTGCTCTCATGGCTTCAACTAGCATCTCTAGGTGAATGTTCCCAAATCTATATCTCCAGTCCTGATTTCACTCCTCTATCATCTCACATGCTTTCAGGGCACCTCTACCTGGATGTTCTGCTGACACCTCAAACTTAAAAAGTCCAAAAAACACCTAAACACCTTTTCCCTGACTTTCCTGTCACTGTAAACGGCACCACCGTCATTCATTCATTTGATCGTATTTATTGAGCGCTTACTATCCTAAGTGCTTCCCCCTGGCTCACAAGCCCATAACCTTGGCATACTCCCTGACTCATCTCTCTCATTCGACCTACATCAGTGTCACTATATCCTGTCAGTTCTACCTTCACAACATCATTAAAATCTACCCTTTCCTCTCCATCCAAACTGCTTCCACATTAACCCAATCACTTTGCATATCCCACCTTAATGCATCAGCATCCTTGCTGACCTCCCAGCCCCCTGGCCCGCCCTGCTCCATTGCATACTTCACTCTGCTGCCCAGATAATATTTCTATAAAAACGTTCAGTCCATGTTTCCCCACTCCTGAAAAACCTCCGGAGGCTGCCCTTCCACCTCTGCATCAAACAAAAACTCCTTACCATTTGCTTTAAAGCACTCAATCACCTTGTCCCCTCCTACCTTACCTCCCTGATTTCATTCTACAATCCAGTGGGCACACTTTGTTCCTCTAACGCTAAACTATTCACTGTACCTTGATCTCGTCTATCTCGTTGCCAACCTCTCGTCCATATCATCATATATGCCCTCCCTCCTCATTTCCAACAACCACTTCTCCCACCTTCAAAGCCTTACTGAAGGCACATTTCCTTCAAGAGGCCTTGCCCAACTAAGCCCTCCTTTCCTGTTCTCCCACTCCCTCCTCCATCACCCTTGCACTTGGATTTGCTCCCTTTATTCACCCCTCCCTCAGCCCCACATCATTTATGTATATATCCATAATTTATTTACCTGTATTAAAGTCCATCTCCCCCTCTAGACTATAGATCTGTTGTGGACAGGCAACATGTCTACCAACTCTATTATAATGTACTCTCCTAAGCGCTTAGTACCTTATGCTGCACACAGTAAGCTCTCAGAGAATACAACGGATTGATTGGTTGATCGGACCATGCCAATTAAATGAGGAGGTTTAGTCCATACCAAAGGAGTGCAAAAGCATTCATTTATTTCATATTTATGAAGATTTTTCACATATATAAAAGATCCAGTTTATTGAGTTTTCCTGAAGCTAAATCAATGGGATAAATATGTTGCAAGAAACACTGGTAGTAGAGTTCACACTTTCAAACTTGGTGGTCTCTGTGAAAGGATGGACAGCTTTCCTATATTCAAGAAATTTGAAATTGACTAGGTACCCACTGGGTTGGAGTGCTATTTCAGCCATGTGATTTGGGAGTGATAGGCTCAGAAAAGAAGGCTTCAATCAATCAGTCCAGCATTCGTATTAACTGAGCAACTGCTGCTCTTGGGAAAGTATGACAGAAACGAAACACAATGCCTAATGCCTTCCATTCCTATTTTTCTTTGGGATCACTTGTCATATGCCTCTTCTCCAGCACATGTTTATGCAGGGAAGGAAAGACTAAGGGGGAATTCTCCAACACACACGTGGTACTTACTGATCAGAGAGCCACAAAAGTGTGTAAACCATTAAGGGCTGTGCTCAGAGATGGATATCGCAGAGGCAGGTCTGGAGAGTCAGAGCCCGTGTGACCTCTGGGTAAAGAAAGCCCTACTGGCAATCATGGGAAGCCGATCTCGCATCCTGGAAGGTGGTCCACCTTTCTACTCTCTCCCCAGGATAATTTGGGGGCTTTTTTAAAAATGGCATTTGTTAAGCCCCTATTATGTGGCACTATCATGGGGTGGATTCAAGGTTATCAGGTTAGACACAGTCCATGTCCCACGTGGGGCTCACAGTCTTAATCCCCATTTTACAGAAGAGGGAACTGAGGTACAAAGAAGTCAAGTGACTTCCCCAAGGTCCCACAGCAGCAAGAGGCTTGAGAGAACGTAGGAGGGGGTACCACTGACTTCTCCCCTCCCACTCAGAGGGCAGGTGCATCCCTCAGGGCACCAAGGACAGTGCTCTGCATGCAGTAAGTGTTCAATAAATACTACTGGTTGATTTATTGATTGATCTACTGAAGGCAGGTGGAGCCCATGGCTTTTCCAGAGCTCACCCTCTGGCCAAGGATGCTACAGGGAAACCAAAGGAAATGGATGATTAGTGCACGGTAATGTTTTCAGATCCAATACCACCCAGGAACTGGGTTCCTGTAAGCTATAATTACTGAACAGATTTACTTTAAAGGATATTTAAGCTCTCATTTTTCTCGGCAAAATTTCAATCTTCCAAAAAATAAAAGATTTATGAATAATAGAGACAACATGTGCCAACATTCATTCTTTTATGAGTTTTAGACTTTGGTTAGACGCCCAAGAATGAGATATACCCCTGACATGACATCCGGCACGAACAGGGTGCCTTGGATCTAGGAACTAGACTAGTTCCCCCCACCTCAACTGTATTTCTTCAGACCTCGGCTGCCCTGCAGAGAGGATAGCAGCCACCGGGGTGGGTCTTGGAATCAACTCTCCTCTGCTGCATTCTTCCTTGGCTTCATTGACACTTTCCTCCTCCTGACTCTCCTCCTATCTGTCTGATTGCTCATTCTCAATTTTTTTCAAGGGTTTCTCTTCTGCCTCCTACCCATTAACTGTGAGAGTCTCCCAAGACTTAATTCGGGGTCCCCTGCTATTTTCCAGCAACACCCAGTCTTTTGGAGAACTCATTCTTGGCTTGAACTACCATCAATTACCATATGGATAATACCCAAATCTACTTCTCCAGCCCTGATCTCTCTTCCTCTCTGCAGTCTCACATTTCCTGCTGCCTTCAGGTCATCTCTACTTGTATGTCCTGCCAACACCTCGAATTTAACATGCCCAAAACACAACCTCATATTACCACCTAAACCCTGTCCTCCCTCTGATTTTCCCATCATTATAGACAGACAGCACCACCGTCCTCCCTGTCTCACAAGCCCATAACCCTGGCATCTCTCTCATTCAACCCCCATATTCAATCTGTCACCAAATCCTGTTGGTTCAACAATGAAAACATTACTAAAATCCACCCTTTCCTCTCCACCCAAATTGCTTCCACATTAATCCAAGCACTTACCCTATCCTACTTTGATTACTACATCAACTTCCTTGATGACCTTCCTGCCTCCTGTATCTCCCCACTCCAGTCCATATCCCAGTCTGCTGCCCAGATCATTTTTCTACAAAAGCATTCAGGCCACGTTTCCCCACTCCTAAAAAAAACCTTTGGTGGTTGCCCATCCACCTCAGAATCAAACAGAAACTCCTTATTACTGTCTTAAAGCACTCAATCACCTTGCCCCCCTCATATTTTACCTCCATGATATCTTACTACATTCCAGCCTGCACACTTGGTTTTCCTAATGCCAACCTAATTACTGTATCTCAATCTCATCTATCTTGTCGCCGACACTTCACCCGAGTCCTGCCTCTGACCTGGAATGCCCTCCCTCTTCATAACTGACAATCACTCTCCCTGCTTTCAAAGCTTTATTAAAAGCACATCTCCTCCAAAAGGCCTTCCCCGACTAAGCCCTCATTTCCCCTTCTCCCATTCCCTTTGCACTTGGATTTGCACGTTTTACTCATCTTCATCTCAGCCACTCAGCAAAAATGTGCATATCCAAAATTCATTTACTTATATTAATGTCTGTCTCCTCCTCTAGCCTGTAAGCTCACTGTGGTAAGGGAATGTGTCTTCCCACTCTGTTAAACTGTACTCCCTTGAGCTTTTAGTACAGTGCTCTGCACATAATAAGCACTTAATAAATACTATTGATTGATCAATAATCTGATGGATTCCTCTTTCTCCCAATCCCCTGACTCAGCTGGCAAGGTGCAGAGTTTGGAAAGCTCATAACCCTCTCCCATTAGACACCTTTAGCTTTCCCCAATTACTATAAGATAGTAGTGGATGGATTTGGGTTAGTAGATTTGGATTTGATGGAGCTATTTCTCACCAGTGGAGATGGAGTACATGCAGTGTAGTCGTTCTCCTGTAGAAACTCATCGTCACTGAAGAATTGCCTCTTGGATTTGAATTTGCCTTGTTCTCCCTGTTACGTCTTTCCCCTCAAGAGTCCTGCTCCTTGACATGAGAGATCCTCTTTATTTCCTCTAATGAATTCTCTTTAATTTCCTCTAATGAATTCGCCCATGTGCAGGAACTACTCAATAAATATCACTGATTGGCTGAAGAGTTCAGACTGTAGGATGGACTATTCACACCACCAAGACGAGTAGTAGTAACTTTGTAAAGTGGAGATTTATCTGTAAAATGGGGATTAAGACTGTGAGCCCCGTGTGGGACAGGGACTGTGTCCAAACTGACTAGCTTGTATCTACCCCAGCACTTCGAAAAGTGATTAATACATAGTAAGCTCTTAAGAAATATCATCCTTATTGCATCATTAGTAGGAACTTTGTTACCAAGAAGCTAGGTACCTTTCATGGATCTTCCCAACAAAATCAGCTTCATCATTCATGGATTTCTAACTCGGTCTGGCACTTATTCCATTGTTTTTCCTTTCTGAGGCTGGACCTCCAGAGGGGTCCAGATTGAGGGGGTGTGTAGCCAGCTCACATCTAACTGTCACTAATGTGAGCTGGCACCTCCTCCAGGGAAAATCAGAACAGAACAGAGAAAGGACCATGAAACTCCATTTTCACCTTCCTACGAAAATATGCAGGCAGGACAAAAAAGCTCTGACTTTCTTCTGAGTAGGCCAAGAGGATTTTCATTCATTCTTTCAATCATATTTACTGGAGTGCTTACTGTGTTCAGAACACTGTACTAAATTCTTGCAAGAGTACAATAAGTTCAGAAGACCCCAGTTTTAGAAGACCCTACTCAAGCTTATCCAGTGAATGCAGTGGATGAGTCTGCACAGAAGAAATGCTCTTCCAGGAGAAAAAATAATTTTTGACCCAAATCCATTTGGAATAAGCAAACTGCAGGCACCAACCAAATGTCCTCAGGGCTTTCCTGGTGCAGACACAACTATTTTTTTTTTTGAGCATAGAACAACTAGTAGTAATAGTAGCATGGTATAGGGCATAGAGCATGACCCTGGAAGTCAGAAGGCATGGGTTCTAAATCCCAGCTCTGTCACTCATCTGCTATGTGACCTTGGGCAACTCATTTCACTTCTCTGGTCTTTAGTTACCTCATCTGTAAAATGAGGATTAAGACCGTGAGCCCCATGTGGAACAGGGACTGTGTCCAACCCAATTTGCTTGTAACCACCCCAGAGCATAGTACAGATTCTGGCACATTTTAAGTGCTTAACAAATAACACAATTATTATTATTATTATTATTATTATTAATAGTAATATTTATGGAGCGCTCAGATCCACATCTAGACTGTAAGCTCCTCTTGGGCAGGGAACACATCTACCAAGTCTGCTGTTCTCTCCCAAATAATAATAATGATAATAGCATTTATTAAGCACTTACTATGTGCCAAGCACTGTTCTAAGTGCTGGAGTAGATATAAGGTAATGAGGTTATGCCACATGGGGTTCACACTCTTAATCTCCATTTTACAAATGAGGGAACTGAAGCCTAGAGCCATTAGGTGACTTGCCCAAAGTCACACAGCTGACAAGTGGCAGAGGTTCTGAACACAGTTAATCCTCAAGAAATATCACTGAATGATCAATCAGTGCAGTACACTGTAGCAAGTACTTGGAAAGCACAGAATAAAGAAGTAAGACGTTCTCTGCGCACAGGAACCTACACTTGAATGGGAGAGAGAAACATAAAAGTAATTACGGGAGTAGTTAAGATACATAATTGAGAAGCTGCGAGGCTCAGTGGAAAGAGCACGGCTTGGGAGCCAGAGGAGAGGGGTTCTCCAGCTCCACCACTTGTCTGCTGTGTGACCTTGGGCAAGCCACTTAACTTCTCTGAGCCTCAGTTCCTTCACCTGTCAAATGGGGATTAAGACTGGGAGCCCCATGTGGGACAACCTAATTACCCTGTATCTACCCAGCACTTAGAATAGTGCTTGGGACATGTAAGCAATTAATACCATAAGTATTATTATTATTATTATTATTAAATAATTGAACATACAATTGAATGAATATATATATACAAGAGAATTGTAGGTGAGCATAGTCAAGTTCACCCGTCCTAGTCCCACCTCAGCGCTTATCCCAAGAATGCTGCCACTGGGCTATATGTATAACTGACAAGGTTCTGATTCCAACATAGGACCATTCTATGGCTGTTAGGGGAAACTCTAGCAGAGCAAAGGTCTGCAAACTGGAAGGGATCCGTCTGGGGAAAATCAGGATTACGGTAAGAACTCTCATGTTGAAAATTCATTATAGAGGATACGCATCCACTCTGACTAGCCTAGAGGGTGAGAATTTGTCAGCAAGAAATGGAGGAAGGGAAATAAATCTGTTTTTTTCCCAGAGAAAACATGCCAGAGTTGTTAATAGCCTGTTCACTGATAAGAAACAGCAAACTAGAAGTGATAAGGAAGAATTAATACATTAGTAAATCAGAAATAAGCACAGTTAAGTAAGAATTATCCTCTCTGTGGCTGAAAACAGTTGGACCATTAGAAAATATTTGGGTTTGTAATTTTGTTTTTCTTTTATGTAAGCTTTAGTTTTGCCCTCTGTACACAAAGCCACTGATTCTAAGACTTTATAAAATCAATCAATCCATTGAGCAATGGTATTTATTGAGCACTGAACGTTTGTGAGAATACAATACAACAGAGTTGGTAGATGTGTTCCCTGCCCAGGAGCTTACAGTCTAGAGGGGAAGACTGACATTAATATGAATACATAATTTATAGATATAAACACAGGTGCTCTAGGGCTAAGGGTGGGGTGACTACCAAGTGCCCGACGGTCAAAGATCCAAGTGCATAGATGACATAGAAGGGAAAGTGAGCTGGGGAAAGGAGGGCTGATTCAGGAAGTCCTGTGGAGATGAACTTAACAAGACTTTGAAAGTGGGGAGAGTTGTGGTCTGGAGGGAGAGGGAGTTCCAGGCCAGAGGGAGGATGTGGGAAAGAGGTCAGCTAGGAGATAGATGACATCAGGTCACAGCGAGCAAGCTGGTACTGGAGGAGCGAAGTTTGCACCTGGGCCGTAGTAAGAGATTGGTGAGGGGAGGTAGGAGGGGGTAAGCTGATTTAGTGCTTTAAAGCCGATGGTAAGGAATTTCTGTTTGATACGGAGGTCAATGGGCAACCACCAGAGGTTCATGGAGAGTGGGGAACTTGGAAGTGGTATTGTCTACAGTGATCGGAAAGGCCGGGGAGGACAGGGTTTGGCGGGGAGGATACAGAGTTCTGTTTTGGACATGTTTTGTTTGAGGTGTCATTGAGATATCCAGGTAGAGATGTCCTGAAGACAGAGGAAGTGTGAGATTGTAGAAAAGGTGAGAAATCACAGCTGGAGATGTAGATTTGGGAATCTTCTGAATAGAGATGGTAGTTAAAGTCATGGGAGCAAATGAATTCTCCAACGAAGTGGGTGAAGATGGGAGAAGAGAAGGAGACCTAGAACTGAGTCTTGAGGGATCCCCACTGTCAGAGGGTGGGAGGCAGAGGAAGAGCCTGCAAAAAAGAAACTGAGGAGTGGTCAAAGAGATGGGAAGAGAAACAAGAGAGGCCAGTGTCAGGGAAACCAATGTTGGGGAAGCCATGATTCAAGGAAAAGTGGGTGGTCCACAATGTCGAAGGCTCTTGAGAGGTCAAAGAGGATTAGGACGGAGTAGAGGCGCCTTAAGAGAGAAGCAGCGTGGCTCAGTGGAAAGAGCCCGGGCTTTGGAGTCAGAGGTCATGGGTTTGAATCCCAGCTCTGCCACTTGTCAGCTGTGTGACTGTGGACAAGTCACTTAACTTCTCTGGGCCTCAGTTACCTCATCTGTAAAATGGGGATTAAGACTGTGAGCCCCACGTGGGACAACCTGATTCCTCTGTGTCTACCCCAGCGCTTCGAACAGTGCTCTGCACATAGTAAGCGCTTAACAAATACCAACATTATTATTATTATTATTATGAACAAATGCAAAGAGCAGTGAAAAGTTGAGGTACTTCTCTAGATTGTAAACTCAGGAGGACAGGGAATGTGTCAGTTACACTGTTGTGTTGTACTTTCCCGAGCAGTTAGTACAGTGCCCTGCGCACAATAAATGCTAGATAAATACAATTGTTTGATAATTACACAGATAATTGAAGCAATAATCTACTATTGAGGAAAATGCAAGCTTTTTGGATAAACTGCAAGCTCATTATGAGCAGAGAACGTGTCTACCAACTCTGTTGCACTGTACTCTCCCAACTGCTTAGTATGGTGCTCTGCATACACTCACTAAATACAACTGATTGAATGACAGAAGTATCCAAATTCACTATTTGTACAGACTGAATTACCTGACAGTTATTCAATTTTTCTACCATCTCCTTTCCCAAACATGTAGATGCAACTTTGGTTTAAATCAATTATGAAGGCTTTTTTATGGTATTTATTAAGTGCTTACTATGTGGCAGGCACTGTACTAAGCACTGGGGAAGATACTAACCAATCAGATTGGACATAGTCCACCTCCTACATAACAATAATAATAATAATTATGGTATTTGTTAAGCGCTTACTATGTGCCAAGCACTGTTCTAAGTGCTGTGGTAGACACAGGGTAAGCAGGTTGTCCCAAGTGGGGCTCACAGTCTTAATCCTCACTTTACAGATTAGGTAACTGAGGCACAGAGAAGTTAAGTGACTTATGCAAGGTCCCACAGCAGGCAGGTGGAGAAGTCGATATTAGAACACAGGTCCTCTGATTCCCAGGTCCGTGTTCTTTCCACTAGGCCGCACTGCTTCTAGTAATACACATGGGAAAAAGTATTTTACCAGGAGTGGGAGAGTTGGGGAGATGATCTGTACCAGAAATTGTGGGTGCAACATCAAAAATGGATAATTGGTAAATTAAATAATTGTCCTTTTTGTCAGAGGGAACTTTTCATATCACCAACAACCTTATCATCACCAAGTTTTCCTTGAGCACTATTGTGTGCAGAGCCCTTTCCTACTCTCCTGGAGGAAGTTGATCTCCCAATTCCATTCTGCCAACAGCAGCAAAATATTCTACAGTCATTTTTCATAATAATGATAATAATGATGGTAATTGTTAAGTGCTTACTATGTGCCAAGCACTGTTCTAAGCAGTGGGAGGATACAAGGTCACAGTCTTAATCCCCATTTTACAGATGAGGTAACTGAGGCACAGAGAAGTTAAGTGGCTTGACCAGAGTCACAGAGCTGACAAATGGCGGAGCTGGGATTAGAACCCATGACCTCTGATTCTCAAGCCTGTGCTCATTCCACTGAGCCATGCTGCAATCTTGGACAAGTCACTTCACTTCTCTGTGCCTCAGTTTTCTCATCTGTAAAAGCTCTCATTCATTTCATTCATTCAATATTTATTGAGGACTTACTGTGCACAGAGCCCCGTACTAAGCACTTGGAAAGTTTAATATGTCAATAAAGAGAGACAATCCCCGCCCACAACGGACTTAAAGTCTAGAGGGGGGCTTGATCCTGTCCAACAGACCTAAGCCTTGAATGTATGTGATGAGCAAAGGGTCCTGGCTCATGCTGGGCTATCGCTTCTCCTACTGCATTTCAACAAAGTGGTTAATCAACCTAGCCTTCCACTAATCGGAATCATGACTTCATAAATTTCCAGTCACCTTTTGGCATTGCCAAATGTTTATTTCCTTGTGGTTACCTAACTTTAGTTCACCAGGAAGCAGCTGTATTGAGGGCCCAGTCTCTAGCCTCTTATGGCCAACCCCCATAAAAGAAGAGTAATAATAACGATGATGATATTTGTTAAGCCGTTAACTATGTGCCAAGCACTGTCCTAAGCAGTGGGGTAGACAGAAGGTAATCGGGGTATCCTACATGGGGCTCACAGCCTTAAACCCCATTTTACAGGTAGGGTAACAGAGGCACAGAGAAGTTAAGTGACTTGCACGGAGTCACACAGCTGACAAGTGGTGGAGTTGGGATTAGGACCCAGGACCTCTGACTCCCAAGCCTATGCTCTTTCCACTAAACCACACTGCTTCTGTTACCTCAGTATTTATTGAGCACCTACTGTGTGCAGAGCACTGTATTAAGTCTTTAGGATAGTACAACAGAGTAAGTAGATATGACCCTGGTCCTTAAGGAGCTAACTATCTAATGAGAGTAAAAGGAATATAAGGACTCGCCCCCAGAAACTAATCTTTGATGGCCATGTCTTTCACCTTAATGTCAAATACTGAATAGGTGCTATAGATGGATCTGGTTTAAAAGCCCAACGTGGCACTTAGCCTGCATCTAAGATTCAGACTTGAAGATTAACGCAGGTGGGCACCATCACTTTTTCTCATTTCTATTTTGGTCTGTTGGCATCAGATTCAGTTAATGCGTTATCATGCTGTCATGGCTGTAAAGTTTCTTCTTTTTCATGCCTTCCTATGTACATGTTCAAGAGAGCAGTCCTAAATATAGACCTACTCCTGAATAGCTCTGAGGAAAGGTTTCATAGTTTAGGAGTTGTTGGGGAAAGAATGTCTTTCCAGAGTATCAGGGAAGCCGCATGATCTAGCGTAAAGAGTCTGCTGTGCGACCTTGGGTGACTCACTTAACTTGTCACGTAGAGAACCAGTGTGGCCTAGTGGAAAGAGCACAGGCCTGGGAGTTAGAGGGTGTGGATTCTAATCCGGCTCTGCTACTTGTCTGCCGTATGACTTTGGAGAAATCACTTAGCTTGTCTGTGCCTCAGTTCTCTCATCTGCAAAATGGGGATTCAAAACCCATTCTCCCTCCTACTTAGACTGTGGGACCTGATTGTCTTATTTCTGCCTCAGCACTTAGTACAGTGTTTGGCACATAGTAAGTGCTTAACAGATACCATAGTCATCCTTAACTTATCTGTGTCTCACTTGCCTCATCTGTAAAACGGGGGTGAAATACTCCTTCCTCCAATTTAGACTGTAAACTGCATGAGGGACCGGGACTGTATCCAATGGGGTTATATTGTATTTCTATCAGTCTTAGTACAGTGCTTGGCACATAGTATGAGCTAAACAAGTACCACATAAAAAAAGTTCCTCCTCTGACCAACATTCAGATCCCTCACTGCTTGGCCTTGCAAAACCGATTGAATACAGTCTAACGGACTGCTCAACCTTCCCTGTCTCCAGTAGTAAAGCCGAGAGCATCCCGCAGGACCCCAAGAATACTGAAAATGCCAGTCTCACCAATGGAACCACTCTTAGCCTGAAATCAACTTCTCTTTAGAAATGAAATTCACAGAGGGGCTGACAGACTTCAGGTCTGAGAAAAGCATCAAAGCTTTGTTTAGTCCATGGAATCTTTGTCAGTTGGACACTGTCATCTGTTCTTCATCTGTATTTAATCAGCTGCAAAAATTATACCGGTTGACCTTACTTGTGGCCTTAAGCCTCATTCTGATTTTTGGGATTTGTCCTTGATTTCCAATAATCACTGCTTTTTATCTATAGTTTATTGCTTCACTCTAACTCTTGGAACTGAAATTTCTTGAGCTTCTGGAGGACAGTGATCTTGTTTCCATCTGCTCTAGTAGGAATAGTGTGGCCTTCTGGAAAGAGCAGGATCCTTTAAATCAGGAGATCTGGGTTCTAATGCCAGCTCTGCTATGTGCCTGCTTTGTGACCTTGGACAAGTTACTTAACTTTTCTGTGCCTCAGTTACCTCATCTGTAAAAGGGGGTTTTCAATACCTGTTCTCCTTCCTACTTAGATTGTGAGTCCTCTGTAGGACAGAGACTGCGTCTGATCATCCTGTATCTTCCCCAATGCTTAGAACAATGCTTGACACATAATAAGTGCTTAACAAATACCATGATTATTATTAGAAGCATTTATTACTATACTATACGCTTTACAAGTAGGTGCTCAATAACTCATTGCTGATGAACATGAGTGTTTTTCTATGTAATTCTGACACATCCAATTCCCACCTCCTCCAGGAAGCCTTAGCTAGCAGTAGCATTTATGGAATGCCCATTTGGTGTACTGTACTAGGCACTTGCAAAGTACAGAATAACAAGGTGAGATACCCTCTGCCCACATGGAGTTTATACTCTATCGGGGTCGGATGACTTCCCGGATAAGCCTCTGCTGCCACTATATGACTTCTAGTTCAGCCTCCCCAGAATGAGCTGTCATTTCTGTAAGCTCACACCTTTCTTTAAAATTGCCTGTCACCCTCAGAAACCTCTTCTTCTGCTTATTACCTTCCTTTGCCCACTACATGTTGCCTAACTTGGATGCTAAATTAGTACCACTTCAATACTACCATTTTTATGAAAATTATATCCAGTTCAAAGGCCACATTAACCAATAATTAGGAATGTGGCTCCAATGTGCCCAGGTCATTAAACATTTATGGGAACACACAGACTATTTGGACTGACAGTAACCTCGAGAGTGTTATCTCATGCCAAACAGAATGGTACCTAACCCACCTCAGACCACAAAATGAGATCAAAATGACCTTCAACTGTTTGTTTCCTTACAAGTCCTCCACGAAGACTTGGATGGAAGTTGCTAAAGACCTGTTAGAACATGATCAGTGGGCTTCCACCCTAAAGTGGAGATGATAAAAATGATAAGCCCTTACTGACTTCAAACAGAGCTCCTTGCTCAGATCTGGGCTTCTGAAAATAACACAAGACGGAAGACCGTCTGTCCTGTCTCCTCTCAGGGTCCCTAGGCCAGCTTCACGAGGGCTACCCTCCTTGAGTCCTGTGTGGGGGTCTGGGCAGCATGAGAGAAATGCAGGATCCAAAGTCTCAGACGATGAGGTGATTCAAATCCAGGCAGATTTAGAACGGGCTCAGATGACCGTTTTGCACAGAGGAAGCGCTCAATAAATACAGCTGAATAAAAAAAATGACCCTCATCTCCTTAAAAGGTACATGTCATGTGGGGGTTAAGGTGTCATCCAAACCAAAGTGTTTGGCACCAAACTGAAAGTGATCTGAAACTCTGTCTGGGGCTATGGGTCAGAGATGCTAACCGGGACTCTGGATTTCCTTCCCATGGAAAACTCCATTTTCTAACACAAGCAAATGATACTCAATGGTCATGTGGTGTGGATTAAGTCTTTCCTGGGTCTCCTTGAGGCTCTCCTAAAGCACGCTACCAAGTTAGAGACACTGAGCCATTGGAGAGACACTGAGCTATTTGGGGCCCTTCCACATCTTCACAGGGGTGGGGGCAGAGTCATCAGAATTTGCCTTTCCTTGTGCACCCACAGTGAGATTCAGCACCTTCTGGAGGCAGCGTGGCATTTCCGCATTGGTCACCAGCCTACTGCTAGACCCACTCTGCAAGTCCTCCAGTGGTTGTCTATACATCTCTGCATCAAGCAGAAATTCTTTTTTTACTCTATTTGTCAAACACTTACTAGGGGCCAGCCACCTTTCTAAGCCCTAGGATAGATACAAGCTAATCAGGTTGGACCCAATCTCTGTACCACATAGGGCTCCCAACCTTAATCCCCATTTCTCAGATTAGGGAATTGAAGCACAGAGAAGTCAAGTGACTTGTCCAAAGTCACTTAGCAGACAGAGCAGGAATTAGAACCCAGGTCCTTCTGACTCCCAGGTCTGTGCTCTATCCACTAGGCAATGCTGCCTCTCTGACAGATCAGCATTGTCCCCATCTTCATTGCCCTACTGAAATAATATCTCCCCTAGGAAGTCTTTTCTGATACAACTCTTATTCCCCACCCTATTTTCCCTGCCAGCTGCCTTATTCAATCAAGTAGTCCCACCCCCTAAGCACTGAGGCATTCACCCATTTCCACACCAGAACATTGATGTACATATCCTTATACTTAGTTGCTTCCTTTTAATTTAATTTCTGTCTCCCGACTAGCTCCTTAAAGGCAAGGATTGTGTCTACCAACTTTATTACCCTCTCCCAAGCACTTAGCACAGTTATGGGCAGGAAACGTGTTTGATAATTCTGTTGTACTGTACTTTCCCAAGGATCTAGTAGAGTGCTCTGCACATAGTAAGTGCTCAATAAATACCATCGATTGACTGATTGATTCGCTGTACAAAGTAAGAGCTCCACAAACACCAATGATTAACTTGGTTGCCACACACCCCTAACAGCATATCCCATGACAGTATGTTTTCAGAGGTGGATGGAGTCGTAGTCTCTGAGGCTCCAACTGGACAATCATACAGGCCACTGGGACACCACTGGTTATGTTCCTGGCTGGGCTCATAGGGGAGTCAAGCTGCCCCATGTCCTCCCATCCATTGCCTTCCTCCTGCTCCCATGGCCAAATCCCTATCAATAGAGGTTCTGGGTACCTGGGGGAGGCATGTGACTAACTAGGTTTGGTTGCTTAATTGCAAAAATGCACCCTGCTGGGAGAAGAGGAGAGAAGGACATGGATGAAGTTACCACTTTAAAAGGAAAGTGGGGTTGAGGAATTTGACAGGTACCCTTGGGTGGTTTTACCTCCGAAACATCCTTCTCCTGCAATCCATTTCCTCTACCGGCTCAAGGCCGTTTGAAACTCTACGTATCAGTAAATGTCACTTTGGGTCTATGACAGGAGTTTGAAGTACTTATAATTCTTTCACACTTAATAATGTGAAGAATGACCTGAGCTTCCGAAGTTGTTTCTTGGGAAAATAAAAGAAACAAATCACTTTTCACAACCCTAATAATGCCAAATTATTTCTGTTTAACCAACAGACATGCCTGGCCTCTCCAGCCCATGGATGCTATTCTGTAATTTCATTTTAGTTCAATGGAGAAAACTCACTAATGGCTGCCTCTTAGGTCAGGACTGAGACTAGGGCACTGAAATGTATTTATTAATGAGCTCAGAACAGAGCTGTGCTTCCTGAATGCCAAGACTGGTTAATGGAACCACGTCGGAAATATAGTTAATGTTCTAAACTACGTAGAGCAGCCACGGAAACCACTGTAATGTGGGGCAAGAGGGTCCAGGCGATAAGTTAACAGTTGGCCATGCAGCTGAGTCAGCTGTGCTTGGGAGAGCCTGCATGTAGAAATAATAATATCCTTTCTTGAGTTACTGGAAAAGCTAGCTGTTTAGACTGAATCACCTGGGGCTTGTAAACTGTTGATCCATAGTTTTCAGTGATAAAAAATACAGAGAATAGCAACTTCTAGGGATGCTTAATTAACCACAAACTATGACTTCCTGAATGACATAATGACTTATGCCCGACAGATTGAGAAATGACTAACTATTGCCCTGAACTGTTTGAAGATCAGCTGCCAATGAAAAAGCACCAACATGTATGCTTCTGAAGTGGCAGATTTTTCTATGGGTCCCTAGAAGAGTGGATTTTTTTTCAGAAAAAGGAAATATTAAAAAGGAAAAATGTTGAAATTATATATAAATGTATATACGTCATATTTATATATTATTTTAAATGATATATTGCTTTTACATTTTATTTAAGCTTTTAGGATGTCATTTTTAACTGCATCCTACATATCCTATGAATGTAAGACAACACCAAGGAAATAATACAGTGGGTGCCCTCATGTGACCAAGAATGGTGGTGGTTTTGAATGCAAGAATCAGGACTCTTTCTGGGGTTTTATTTTACTTTTATTTATTTTAATGATGGATGATGGGGAAAAAAAGGCTGAGTGGTGCTACATATTAAAAAAATGCTCAATAAAGATAAAAGCAATATGGAAAAGGATGTGTTGTGACCAAATTACTGAATTCATATCACCATCCTTCTGTAAAAACATCAATTGCTTTGCTGAAAGGAAGAAGAGGGATTTTGCTGTTTAAATCTCAAAGTGAGATCAAAATGTAATAATAATTATGGCTTTTCTTAAGTGTTTACTATGTGCCAAGCACTGTTCTAAGCGCTAGGGTAGATACAAGATAATGATATTGTCCCACATGGGGCTCACAATCTTAATCCCTATTTTACAGATGAAGTAACTGAGGTTTAGGTAAGTGACTTGGCTAAATCACACAGCTGACAAGTGGTGGAGTCGGAATTAGAACCCATGACTTCTGACTCCCAAGGCCGTGCTCTTTCCACCAAGCCACACTGCTGTAATAAACATGATGCAAAAATGTATTTACATTCATAATACGCTTTATCATTATTTCAGTTTTTATAATCAATAAATTAAGGGGCAACAATAAATTTACTGCACTCTCCAAATCATCATTCATTCATTCATTTAATCGTATTTATTGAGCGCTTACTATGTGCAGAGCACTGTACTAAGCGCTTGGAATACACAATTAGGCAACAGATAGAGACAATCCCTGCCCAACAATGGGCTCCCAGTCTATTCAAACAATGATGATTAAAGGGCAGGAAATGTGTTTGGTTATTGTTATATTGTACTCTCCCAAGTGCTTAGTACAGTGTTCTGCAGACACTAAGTGCTCATTACATATCATCAAATGAAAAGGAGGCCTTGAAAAATCCCATCTAGGATGGGGCTAGGGTTACAGGAAAGCGTACTTTTGATATATTGGTTGGTTAACATTTGGTGTGATATTTGGGGTTTGATTAGTGAATGTGTTGATGCTTAAACCATTAGCTGCTTATTGTCACCAATTTGTTATAACCCTTCTTAATGCAAAAGCTGGGCAGTCAGGGATGATGGCCCATGAGAGATTAATGGGAGAGAGAGGACCACACCTCCTCAGGCAATAGTTCCCTGGCTCATCCTGTCCTGTAGTAAGTGGAGTGACTGAGAAATACAGACAAAGGTTGTCACTAATACAGGCAAAAACTCTGAAGAGTAAGCAAAAACACTATGCCTTCAACCTCAACCTCACTCATCCTCCAGCTCACCTGTCCACTGAAGGTTTCACCTGGAGTTCAGGACTTCAGTTGATTAAGATATCTCCTGCCCTCTCTCATCCCCATCATCTACTCCCTCCTGGCACCGAGGACTCAAATTTGACAAGGAAGAGGAAGGGGAATGGTTAGTTTTCCATCTCTGGGGTTCTGAATCCCGGCTCTGCCACTTGTCAGCTGTGTGACTGTGGGAAAGTCACTTAACTTCTCTGTGCCTCAGTTACCTCATCTGGAAAATGGGCATTAAGATTGTGAGCCTCACTAGGGACAACCTGATGACCCTGTATCCACCCCAGCGCTTAGAACAGTGCTCTGCACATAGTAAGCGTTTAACAAATACCAACATTATTATTATTATTAAACTGCACACCAGAAGAAAACCCACCAACAGTGTGCTAGAGGGAAGTGTGTACTGTGTGCACCTCTACGGAAAGTAGGCTAAATTACTGAGCCCTTGGTTGCCCTTGAAATCAGCACCATCACTGATGGTGTGGTCACAACAAACAAAATTAGAGTTCACCAAATATCAGAGCACCACCCAAGGTACACCAATTAGAGTTTGAGGGAGGCAAATTCAAAACAAAGAATGGGAAACACTCCTGCACCCAGAAGATGGTGAATAAATGGAACCTGATCCAACAGGAAGTTGTATGGCAGGAAATATTAAAAAGTTCAAGAGCGGTTTGGAGCAATCGGTGGACAGACAGTCGATAAAAGTTAGGGATGTCGAGGGGAAGGTGTCAAGATTGATTCATTACTTAAATATGGGAATGAATGTCCAAGAGAGCACCTCCAACTAACCTTCAGTGGTGTTGTTGGAGACAAAATCCTCAGTTGGATGGACCGTTATTGATGGTTCTGCTTAAGGTGTTATGTATGCACTTAGATGCCATTATTAATATAATGAGTATTAGCATACCGGGAGCAAAGCTGATCTATGGAAATATTCTGCCCAGGGATATGACATGAGAATTCTGCCCTTTCTCTAGTTGGATGTCCCACCAATGTCACAAATTTAACATAGCCAAAACAGAACTCTTCATCTTCCCACCCGAGATGTGTCCTTCCTGGGACTGCCCCATCTCGGTAGATGGCACCACCATCCTCCCTGTCTCAGAAGCCCATAACTCTGGCAGTATCCTATATTCAGCTCTCTCATTCAGTCTATGTATTCAATCCGTAACCAAATCCTGTCAGTTTAACCTTCACAATATTGCTAAAATCCACCTTTTCCTCCCCATCCGAATTGCTATCACATTGATCCAAGCACTTATCCTATCCCATTTTGATTACTGCATCAGCCTCCTTGCTGACTTCCTTGACTCCTGTCTCTCCTCACCACAATCCATACTTTACTATGTTGCTCAGATCATTTTCTTTACAAAATCATTCAACCCATGTTTCCCCAGTCCTCAAAAACCTCCAGTGGTTGCCCATCCGCCTGCACATCAAAGAGAAACTCCTTACCATTGGCATATGAAGCACTCAATCGCCTCGCCCCCTCTTATCTTACCTCTGTGATTTCCTACTACAGCTCAGCCCACACACTTCACTCATCAATGCCAACCTACTCACTGAACCTCAGTCTAATCTATCTCACTGCCGAACCCTTATTCATGTCCTGCCTGTGGCCTGTATATCCCCCCCACTTAACGTCCTCATCATCAAAGCCTTATTAATAGTAAAACTCCTTCAAGAGGCCTTCCCAACAAAACCCTCATTTCCTCTTCTCCCATTGTCTTCTGCATCACTACTGCACTTGGATTTGTACCCTTTATTCATCCCACCCTCAGCCCCACAGCACATATGTATCCATAACATTTATATTAATGTCTGCTGCCCCCTCTAGACTCTAAGCTCACTGTGGGCAGGAAAAGTATCTACTGACTCTGTTATACTGTCCCCTCTTAAGTGCTTAGTACAGTGCTCTGCACACAGTAAGTGCTCAATACAGATGATGGATTGACTGATTGCTCCAGAGGATAATGGGAACATCCTTGCTCTGAGGATGATGGAAGCATTCTACCCTGGGAAATGATGGAAAACCCTGCTCCAGAGAATGATGAGAGCATCCTATTCTAGGGAATGATGCTTCACAAAATGTCAATTTGCTAGACAACCTACCACAGCAGGAATTTTTCATCTGTTTTCCTCGTTTTCTTTCTGACCTCTCTTTTCTCATGATATCCCCTTTCTTCAATAAAGTACCCAGGAAACACATAACTTTCCACTGACTGCCCTCTCCTTTGCCTTTCTGAGCTCTCTCCCTCCTCCCTCAACCGCACTCTTTAATATCTGACCAGGTGTATTTGGCTCTGAGTTCCGTGTTCCCATTTGCCCTTTTTCATAGACAAGAACTGAAATAAATATCAAGGTAAAAAACACCCACACCCCACTTGACAGTTACTTTCTCATGCTGAGCGGCTTCCAATTTTAAACTCTGAGAACGCAGGAACGCAAACTCGTTTGGCTTGGTTGTGTTGAACACTTAACCTGGTTCTCCAAACAGGTGGGTGGTGGAGAAATATTATTCCAATTCTGCCAGATAAATGATAAAGGTAAGCGATGTTCTGAAGAGTTTGTCCCAACAAAGGCACACTAATTGAGCCAGTGATGTCCCAAACAGGGATAAATCCATCAGAGTAGGGATATATAATCTATTGTTTGAATCTTAAGGTAGCTTAGTGCTTCTTTTCATACTTGTCTCCTCATACAGTCTTGGAAATTGGATCAGGTCAGGAGTAACATTTACTCACTCCATGCAAGCATGATCAGAGTTTTAAAGGTCAAAGGGTTGGGTTTGAAACTGCTCTGTTTTTAATAAAAAACAATTGGGGTGTGCAAACTCCCTGGCTTGGGTATATTTTTTTTCCTGAATGTTTCAGGGTATTGCAACGATTTCCGAAAGCATTGCTCTCCTCTGGATAATCTCTGATGTGGGAGAAGGAGGGGATTCGGCTGTAGGTGGTGGCATGAAGGAAGGGGGTCTTAAAGACACCAACATTTCAACTCTGAGAATAACAATAGTTTTTTTTAAATTTTATTTAAGTGCATACTATGTGCCAAGGACTATAATAATAATGTTGGTACTTCCTATGTGCTGAGCACTGTTCTAAGCACTGGGGTAGATACAGGGTAATCAGGTCCCATGCGGGGCTCACAGTCTTAATCCCCATTTTCCAGATGAGGTAACTGAGGCACAGAGAAGTTAAGTGACTTGCCCAAAGTCATACAGCCGACAAGCGGCTGAGCTGGGATTAGAACCCATGACCTCTGACTCCTAAGCCCGTGCTCTTTCCATTGAGCCATGCTGCTTCTCTACTAAACCCTGGGGTAGATAGAAGATAATCAGGCCTCACAGGGGGCTCACAATCTAAGTAGGGACAACATGAATTGAATCCCCATTTTACAGATGAGGGAACTGAGGCAGAAAGCAGTTAAGTGACTTGCCCAAGGACACAAAGCAATAAGTGACGGAGCTTGGATTAAAACCCAAGTCCTCTGACTACCAGGTCTGGGCTCTTTCCATGAGAATCCTACCTGGGCCACCCTATTGAGCTAAGCTTTCAAGCTCTTCCCATTACAAAAGAACCAGAGTGCTGTTCATAAACCAAATGCACTGTACATGCACAACACCCATGGTAAGAATTGCATTTTACACAACAGTCTTTGAAGAAGCACCTGCAGGGTATTTCATTCATGAGAAAATTTCATGAGATCTGTTCAGAACATTTTTGCAGCATCATAAACAAGATCCAAAAGGCTGAGAAAACATGAATGGAAACTAAATGCAACCCAGCTAGTTGCCCATCCGACACCGTCAACATTGTTTAGAGCTAGAAACCAATTGGGATTCCTAGAATTGTTATGGCATTTCTTACTGAGACATTTAATAAGCTCCTATGTGTCAAGCACTGGGGTAGGTAAAATATTCCTCAGCTCCCCCTCCTTTCCGCATCCGCATCATTTTCCTTTGCTCTTCCCCATCTCTCCCTGTCCCTCGCCATTTATGTACATATGTATATATCTATAATTCTCTTTATTTATATTGATACAGCTGTCCATATCTGTGCATAAATACTCCAATATCTTGTTTGATATATGGCTTTAGTTGCAACCTGGACCTTAAATAAAAGTAAAAAAAAAAAAAAAATAGGGAAAAAAGCAATGCTTGGCTCTGAGGATGTTTTCAGACCAACAATCTTCTGCTTTCATTCATTTCTGACTACAGAATAAGCCCATTATCTATTTAAATTTTCTAATTTTTTTCTATTTATATTTATTCTCATTTTTATGGGTATATATCTATAATTCTATTTATTTATACTGATGCTTATTTACTTGTTTTGATGCCTTTCTCCCCCACTCTAGACTGTAAGCCCAGTGTGGGGAGGGATTGTCTCTCTTTATTGCTCAATTGTACTTTCCAAGTGTTTAGTATGGAGTAAGTGCTCAATAAATATGATTGAATGACGTTAGACACAGTTCCTGTTCCACACGGGGCTCGCAGTGTAAGAAGGAGAGAGAACAAGTATTGAGCTCCCATTTTACAGATGAGGAAACTGAGGCACAGAGAAGTTAAGTCACTTGCCCTAAGTTACACCGAAAGCAACTGGCAGAGCCGGGTTAAGAAGCCAGGGCCTCTAACTACCAAGCCTGTGCTCTTTCCACTACGCCATGCTGCTCCCAGGATTGAAAGCTAGTTGGACAACAGGAATCAATCCCCCCCTCTAGACTCTAAGCTTGTTGTGGGCAGGGAATGTGTCTCTTTATTGTTATAGTGTACTCTCCCAAGCACTTAGTAGAGTGCTCTGCATACAGTAAGTGCTCAATAAACATAACTGAATAAATGAACAAAAGCCTGGCATGTTAGTGATTTGGATAATGCAGGGAATATGAATTCAATCTTACTGCTATGAAAACACTGTTAGACACTGAGTGCTAACCTTTGTTCCCTGTCCTTTACTTTTTGGTTCATTCTGTAGAATCCAATGAGCACTGCGTGCAGAGCACTGTACTAGGAGAGTACAGGAAGTTTAAAAGGTGGGGTGCTTGCCTTAATGGAGCTTGCAGCCTAAGACTGCCGAAGGAACAAACAAAAAAAGCACCCAAACTTCCCCTTTGGGTCAATACCTCTTAAAAAAAAAATAAAAGCACACAGATGGGAAGCTTTAATTTTCAATTAACCAGAAGAACACCTGCAAACGTTAGTGAAGCATTCCTATTAGCAGAGGAAATATGCTCCTTCAAGCTAAAATAGAAATGCTTCAATAGACTTAACTGAACTTGCTGCTTATTTGAATGTTTTCTTAAGCTCTAACTAGAATGCAATTCTTTGAACAAGAGGAATATTTAGTGCATCTAATAAAACAGGTTATTGTTTTTATAAAATACTTAGGGTCTGATGGCCAATAAGAACATCAAATATAATCCCATTCATATTTTAGTCAGTCTACATTGCAATATGAAATGAACTGCTCCTTGTTGAATGTGGGAATTTAATAAAGTGTTTTAAAGGGGAAAAAAAACCCCAAAATCAGTCAGTCGTTTTTATTGAGCGCTTACTGTGTGCAGAGCACTGTACTAAATGCTTGGTAGAGTACAATATAACAATAAACAGACACATTCCCTGCCCATAATGAGCTTACAGTCTAAGCACTGTAAAACAAAAGACCCTAATAACCCCACCATGAAATTCACAGAAGATCCCATTGGTTTAATGGGAGATTAATTGGCATAGCCAGAGCTAGCCTGTTGTACCTGGGGGCGGGCATGTCTCTTCCTTCAGCTGCGCACCACAGGGTTGTCAATCAAAATTAACCATGCTAAGGATTTTCCCCAGATGTGAATCAGGGCTGGCTGTCCCCTGGTTCAGCACACATTCACCTACCACTGTGGAGAAGGTAATAATAATAACTGTGGTATTCGTTAGTTAAGTGCTTCCAGGGTGCCAGGCACTGTACTAAACAGTGGGGTGGATACAAGCAAATTGGGTTAAACACAGTCTCTGACCCCTGTGGGGCTCATGGTCTCAACCCCCATTTTACAGATGAGGTAACTGAGGCACAGAGAAATAAAGCAACTTGCCCAAGGTCACACAGCAGACAAGTGGTGGAGCTGGGGCTAGACCCCACAACCTTCTGTCTCCCAAGCCTGTGCTCTATCTACTATACCATCCTGCTGCAGCCAGACTGCTCAAAGGAACATCATCTCCAGTGCCTGTCCACATGAGACACCCTGAACCCAAACAAAGCAGCTCAGAGAACACAAATCTCTGACAGTTTTGCAAAGGGGAAGTAGCCAAAGTCCCTTCTTTCTGAGGAAATGAGTAAAACTGCTAAAGCAGTTGCCCTTCTAAGGCTCCTGCAGGTGTTGTGGTATATTGTTCAGATGTTAAATCCAAGTCTCCATACCAGCTGTTCACATCTACTCAGAAATACTCCAATATCTTGTTTGATATATGGCTTTAGTTGCATCCTGGACCTTAAATAGAAGTAAAAAAATTAAAAATAGGGAAAAAAGCAATGCTTGGCTCCGAGGCTGTTTTTGGACAAACAATATTCTGCTTTCATTCATTCCTGACTACAGAATAAAGCCAAGGGCTTTTTTTTAAAATGAAACTAGTTTGTTTCCTACAGAATCACAGAAGGAAAGGGTCATTGTCATTGTTTTTGACTGTTAAAAGTTTTTGAAGGAGAAAGATAGAAGAATATGGCATACCAGGCACCGGCTAACCCTACCGTGAGCTTCTGTGACGAAATACGCACATGGCCAGGCCACAACACACATTTTAGAGCCACTGGAAAAATGACAGAAGACAAAAGTCTGGAAAGAAGCCAGTGCAGTTGGTGATGCTGCTCACTCTACATTTGAACTCCATCGACTTTGTCACGATGGAAGCCAGGGAGCTGTCAAGTGGGAACTGAGCGGATCAAGGAGTCCCATAATTAGTCGAAGCGAACAGCAGAAAATGAAAACAAAGGGCACCTGAAGGACAATCCTTGGATGTATTATCCTTCAGTGCCTAAAGATACAGTGTCTTTCCTCGATTTTCCCTGATAAAACAGGGCCAGGGAGGAGGGCAACCTAGTTGTTTGGATAAACCATTTGATTTTAACATATACTGGCAGCATTTGTAGGAAGATCAATTGGTGGGATGAACGGATTTCATAAAATCTGCCCAATCAATGGCATTTATTGAGGGCTTGCTGTGTGCAGAGCACGGTACTGAGTGCTTGGGAGAGTACAACCCTCTTAACCCTCAAAGTTCAGTTGGGGTGACAGACATTAATATAAACTGCAGATACGGTAAGAGGCAACATATAAGGATATGGACATAGATGCTATGGGATTGGGATGAGGTGATTATCAAAGGGCTGAAGGGATAGAGTGGGGAAAGACTTAAAGTGCTTAAGAAGGGAAGTGACTTGCCCAAAGCCCACATCCTACCTCTGGCCTGGAACACCCTCCCTCCTCAAATCCAACAATCACTCTTCTCCCCTTCGAAGCCTTACTGAAGGCTCACCTCCTCCAAGAGGCCTGCCTTCCCAGACTAACTCTCCCCCCCTTTCCTCAGCTCCCCCTCCCTTCCATGTCACCTGAACTCACTCCCTTTGCTCTCCTCCCTCCACAGCACTTAGATATATATTTACATATCTATAATTCTATTTATTTATACCGATGCCTGCTTACTTGGTTTGATGTCTGTCTCCCTCCTTCTAGACTGTAAGCCCGGTGTGGGCAGGGATTGTCTCTCTTTATTGCTGAATTGTACTTTCCAAGAACTTAGTACAGAGCTCTGCATACATTAAGTGCTCAATAAATACGACTGAATGAATGAATGAAGCATTTGGCAGAACCGAGATTAGAACCCAGGTCCTCTGGCTCCCAGGCCCAGGCTCTTTCCACTAGGCCATGCTGCTTCTCATGCCATTAGCTTCAAGGCACGACTGAAGTTAGGAGGCTCAAAACACTTTTACCTCTGACTGCTTGGTCCAACCCCTATAGCGCCAGCCTGTGTGGGGATGTTTGATCAAGAATGAGTAAATCTCTTAAAAACAAAAACAAAGCATAGAGATATTGCCATTCAGAGCACCTCAAGGCTTGTGCCCAAGGGAATTAAAGAGCTGAAAGTTCGAGGGCTGTTCAAATGTCACTGAAACGTTACTGATATGAGGCAATAACCCTCTCTCAGCATCCATTGATGTGACCGTCCAGTTTCAAGGAACCTGGAAAAGCAAAAGGAGTCCTTTTTCTTTTCTATTTCTCTGTCGAGAGGAGGATGGGCTTCAAAAACATAGTTTACAATGCCATCTGTCTTTATTTTATTTTATTTTAATTCTTTATTAACTCCTACTTTCACATCTGGGCTCCCACTGAGAAGAGTCTCTTGAATTTAATAACAGCCAACTTTTGGTATATAGCTGTAACCACTTACAGTGTTCACCTTTATATTCTTAAATGATTACCTACAAATAAAATCACTGAAACAGCACTTTGATCATCTTATAGTCTCATGAGGATAATTTACATACACCTATATTTGCACATTTGTCTGTGGGTGTGTATGCACACACATATATTCTGTGAACTACCTGGCCCAGAACATCACTATTTATTATCACTGTCATCCCATATTACATATGCCCTTGTTCAAATAAATTTTTAAAAGCAAGAGCTTCAGTAATAGTTCATGCACAACATCTGATCTTCTCTATGCAATGGTGCTAAAAGTTTCCTGTAGTCAACAGGCTGAAGGCAGGGTAAATTGAATACCACTGAAAATTGGTTTTGCAGTCATCTTGATATTTAGAAATGGCTTTAAGTAGGCACAGTGTAAATTTCAGGGAAAAGCTCACTTAAAATATTAATCAATAAAGGTGGAGATGCACTCATCATCATCATCAATTTAGATACTTCCTCATTAACAACAGTGATTACTTAAATGAAAATGGGATTTTGAAATGATTTATTCAATATTTTGAATTCCTAAATGAAGCACTAAATGGTGGACCAATGAAATTACAGTTGACATTAACTAGTTATAAGATGCAAATATTATGAAAATGTATATGCATTTTTGCTGCATGAATTAAAGTAATGAAGCATTCAATGATGCACTGTATGGTTTAAGAAATTATACAGGATTTATTAAAAAGGCACCTTAGAAGAGAGTGCTTCCAAAAGAATAACAACATTAAAAATAGTTCTAGTAACTTATCCTGGCATTGGTCTCTGGATCCTCCCTCTTCCCCAAACCACCATTAATTCATGAAATTTTTACACACGCTCAGAAGAAAACTTTGGGCAACTTCAATAGCATATGTCCTGAGAGACTGTGTCAATTCAACAGTGTTTTGGCTTCGTTGTTTGAAGATTCATTATTCAGTGTATGGCTCCGCCTTTCTGAAAGACAAATCCTGGCTGTGGCTATCAATCTGAGCTCTTTGGAAATGTATTTTTCCCTCTCTAATTCTGCCTCAAAGTTGAAATTCTGTTACTCAGTGGATTGCCTAGCTGGAGCAAACATCCCAGTTCCATCGTCCAGTTATAATGAGCAAAGTTTTTATCTCAGTGCTCCTCTTCTGTTAATCCGTACATTTCTGAAATGATGGAGAGAATGCCAATCATCTAATGGTTACATGTTAGAGAATTGTATAACATATCCAATTTCTTCTGTGGCAGATTTCCATTCCTCTTTCTTTCCCTATTTTCAGGACAGTTTATGTATCTCAGAATCTTTCTTAAGGCAATGTCAGAACCTTCAGGAAGAAAAGTACTGTTAGATGACGGACTGCACATTAAAGTAATAGTACATTCCCTACCAAGCACATTTGTGCAATAACTTTGTACTGCTTGTAATTAGTCCATCAGCGATGCATTAACCCTTTTGAGGAGACGCTGGTCACGAAAATCTCAGATTTTCATCTATCTCAGCTAAGGCTGGGTCAACCCCCTTCCAAATTGCACACTGATTTTAACCCTGTGTGGATGCAGAACACTTTTAGCTCTGTCACATTAGAATCCGGAGAAAAGCGAGTTCTTCGTGTCTGCTCATCGGCTTATACGGTCACCTCCGCGATGCTCACCGAACTGACAGTTTTCTCCTGGGCCTTCGCCGCTGAGCCCCAAAGTGTCTTTTTGACTTTCCAAGAAGATCTTGAAAGTTATGGCCCCTAATAACTCACAGACAGATACACAACCTTTCCAGAATTTCCCCCCACCCACTCCTTCTCTCTATCCAAATCGCTACCACTCGGTCCAAGCACTTGTCATATCCCAACTTGACTACTGCATCAGCCTTCTCACTGACATTCCTGCCTCCTGTCTCTTCCCTCTCCAGTCCATCCTTTATCCTTCTCTTCTGTGCACACCTCACTCCTTAAAAGCCTCCAAAAAATACCCCTCCAGTCCTCTCAGCAGCAAGCAGAACATGCTAGCCATAGGCTTTAGGGCACTTAGCCAGCTCTCACCCCACTGCTAATCCTTGCTCCTCTCCCAGTACACCCAGCTCACACACATCAGCATTCTTGCCCATCCTTTTCGCTGAGACTAATTCTTATATATCTTGTTGGCGACCTCTTGCTCATACTTACACTTGTAACTGGAACTCCCCCCTACTTCACATCCTGCAAACTTTTATTTTCCCCATCTTCAGAACCCATCTGAAATTACATCTCCAGGGTGTCTTCCCCAATGAATTTCTCTCCTCTCCAGTCTAAATTTATTAATTCATTCATTCAATTGTATTTATTGTGTGCTTACTGGGTGCAGAGCACTCTATTAAGCACCTGGGAAGTACAATTGGGCGACAGATAGAGACAATCCCTACCCAACAGTGGGCTCACAGTCTAGAAGGGGGTGACAGACAACAAAACAAAACAAGTAGACAGGCATCACTACTATCAAAATAAATAGAACCATAGATAAATGGACATCATTAACAAAATAGAGCAATAAATATGTACAAATATGTACAAGTCATGTGGGGAGAGGAAGGGGATAGAGCAGAGGGAGGAAGTAAGGGCAATGGGGAGGGGAGGAGGAGCAGAGGGAAAGGGAGGGCTCAGTCTGGGAAGGCCTACTGGAGAAGGTGAGCTCTCAGTAGGGCTTTGAAGAGGGGAAGGGAATTGGAGGGGGGGGTATGGCATTCCAGGTCAGAGGTAGGACATAGGCCAGGGATCGACAGCAGCACAGGCGCGAGCGGGGGACGGTGAGGAGGTGAGCGGCAGAGGAGGAGAGCGTACGGGGTGGGCTGTAGGAAGAGAGAAGGGAGGTGAGGTAGGAGGGGGCAAGGTGATGGAGAGCTTTGAAACCAATAGTGAGGAGGTTTTGCTTCATGTTATATCTCTGTCAACAGTCAATTTAGCAGTTCTGTGTGACCTACATATTGGAAACTCAATCATCTCTCAGAAATTAAGTACATATATACTCTATTGTTTTCTCCTTCCTGTAATTTATTTGAGATTATATATTCTTTGAGGACTGGGATCCTGTCTACTATTCTACTGTATGCTTGCAACTGCTTCATATAATGGGTGCTCAGTAAATGTAAGATTTAATTGATTGATTGAAGTCATTTCCAATTTTGTTCCTTAATACAGTATTTTCCCCAACCACACAGAGACATTAATCAGACAACGGAGGAAGAGTTTTAGTTAACTACAGATGCTATATACTCCTATTTTTCTTCCCATCCAGATTTCCTCCTTTGCTGCCTTCTTTCATTTTACCGATTATTGTATTCCACTTCCTAATATTACAGAAGATAATGTAATTCATATTATAAATACATGCTGTGGTATATGTCAGATAAAAACATTTACTTTCTTTTCCTAAGGATTAATGATTTGCTATGAATTGACTACCTCAAAGAAAGAGAGAGAGAGAGAGAATTTATAAAGTTATGACAATCACAAGGAATTTACAAAGATCAATGGACCCAGGTCTATACTAGAGGAAAGTAAATCTGAATGCCAAAAGTTACCTAGAGGGTTAGACCCTAGGAACAGAGAATGAAATCTGTGGAAAAAATACCCAAAGCAATAATCTTGTTCTTGTGTAAATCAAGAAATCTTTCTCCAGGTCTCCAAAAAATGTCAGAAAGCATGACTCAACAGAGAAAACAGTCAACATTCTTTTTAAGAAAAAAATAAAAATTCAAGAGCCTTTTCCAAAAAGTTTCTGTAAGCCCCAGTGGAAGGGGTGTGAGTTAACTGCCTTCCTTTCTCCTGCGTCCTGGAAACTTAGGATAAGCAGTCCAAGTATAGAGGAATTTCACGAACTTTCCCGTAAAGGGAGGTACTGGCAGACATACTATATTGGCCTACAGGACTTCAAAAGGGTTGTTTGGCAGGGTAAGTTCAGAGGAAAGCAGATGAGGAGAAGAATCCCAGCCAGTGGAGTTTGAAGCAGATTGGGATCACAGGGTATAAAAGGAACTCTTCAAATGATGTTAGAACCACTTATAGTTAATGAATCCCTCCCAAAGACTTGGTGTTGTTTCACAAGAGCTCCTCATGGATATTAACCCTATGGAGAGGAAGGAAAATTGCTAATTTGTGGTGGCAGGGAATGTGACTGCTTATTGCTTTACTGCACTCTCCTAAGGGCTTAGTACAGTGTTCTGCACACAGGGTGCGCTCAATAAATATGATTGAATGAATGAATGATTCAACACCCATTCTCCAGACTCTTGGGGTGAAGAGAATGGCCAAAATCCCACACCGATGCTGTGGGAATACCATGGTACTGCACACTTAACGGGTGCTGTTGTTCCAAGAAAATGACCTAACCTGTCCCAAGATGGGAGAAAATGTTCCATTCTCCCAGGCAATGTATGGTCCCAAAAGGGCTTTAACAGGGGTTGGGGATATGGCTGCACACACCTTGTCTATGGATGGAATAATAATAATATCTGTTGTATTTGTTAAGTACTTCCTTTGTGCCAGGCACTGTACTAGGTACTGGGGTGGATACAAGCAAATCGGATTGAACACAGTTCTATCCCACGTGGGACTCACGGTCTCGATCTCCATTTTACAGATGAGATAACTGAGGCACAGGGAAGAAAAATGACTTGCCCAAAGTCACACTGCAGACAAGTGGCGGAGACAGAATTAGAACTCAAGACCTTCTAACTCCCAGGCCCGTGGTCTATCCACTAACCCGTGCTGCTTTTCAATAATAATTATGTCATTACTGTACTAAGAGCCGGGGTGGATACAAGTAAATCCGGTTGGACACAGTCCTTGTCCTCAATTCCCATTTTACAGATGAGGTCACTGAGACACAGAGGAATGAAGTGACTTGCCCAAGGTCACAGAGCAGACAAGTGGCTGAGCTGGGATTAGAACCTATGACCCTCTGACTCCTAGGACCTTGGCTCTAGCCACTAGGCCACAGAAGTTTCTGGCTATCACCCAGGCTGATGGGGTCGCAAGTCCACATCACTCACACGGGACTCTTCCCCAGGGATCTCTTCCAGAACTGGATCCATCTTAGAGTGGATGCTTTGGGAGGCTCTGGGGTGACCCAAACTGATGGAGTGGCCTAGGGCAGTGCAGACCAACAACCGATATTTAGTGATGTGGTTCAGTGGGTCAAGCATGATCCCGGAGGTCAGAGGATCATGGGTTCTAATCCAGGCTCCACCACATGTCTGCCGTGTAACCTTGGGCAGGTCACTTCCTTGGGCCTCATTTACTTCATCTGTAAAATGGAGATAAAGACTGTGAGCTCTAGGTGGGACCAGGACTGTGTCCAAACTAACTTAGAACAGTGCCTGGCACACAGTAAGAGCTTAACAATTACCATAATTAGTATTATTAGTTATGGACTTCAGAGAAGCAGTGTGGCCTGGTGGAAAGAGCACAACCCTGGGAGTTAGGACCTAGGCTCTCATCCCAGCTCTGCTACATGTCTGCTGTGTGACTTTGGGTAATTCATTTCATTTTTTCTGTACCTCAGTTGCCTCATCTTAAAATGGATATTAAATTCTAATCCCTCCTACTCGGACTGTGATCCCCATGTGGGATTGGGACTATGTCCAACCTGATTAACTCATGTCTTCCCCAGTACTTAGAATAATGTTTGGCACACAGTAATTGCTCAACAAAATCAGTACCATTATTATCATAATAATTATAGTATTTGTTAAGTGCTTACTATGTGCCAAGCACTGTTCTAAGCACTGGGGTAGATACATAGTAATCAGGTTGTCCCATGGTGGGCCTCACAGTCTTAATCCCCATTTTACAGACAAGGTAACTGAGGTACAGAGAAGTTAAGTGGCTTGCCTAAGGTCACAGAGCAGACAAGTGGTGGAGCTGGGATGAGAACCCACGTCCTCTGACTCCCAAGCCAGGGCTATTTCCACTAAGCCACACTGCTTCTCTACCGCACACAGTAAGTGTTTTAATAAATATGATTGAATTATTATCATTTACTTGCTTTATGCCAAGCACTGTACTAAGTGCTGGAGTAGATACAAGATTATCAGGTCAAAGATAATTGCTGTGCCATACAGGCTGACCTTCTAAGGGGTAACAATAACAATTTTTGTACTTGTTGAGCATTTACTATGTGCCAAGCACTGTTCTAAGTTCTGGGGTAGATAAAAGGTTGTCAGGTTGGACACAGTCCCTGTCCCACATAGGGCTTACACTCTTCATCCCCATTTTACAGACGAGGAAACCCTGAGAAAGCCCAGAGAAGTGAAGTGCCTTGCCCAAGGTCACACAGCAGACACGTGGCAGAGCCGGGATTAGAGCCCATGACCTTCTGACTTCCAGGCCCGGGCTCTATCCACTAAACCACGCTGCTTCTCATGCAGGTAGTGAATGCAGGTATCTTATCCTCATTTTACAGCTGGGGAAACTGGGAAACAAGTTAACTGACTTCCTCAAGGTCACCCTTCAGAACTGGGACTAGGACCCAGATTAGAACACCAAGATCCCAGTCCCATCTTCTCTCCCTCAACTAGACCAAGCACCTTTCCCAATCTCACGCCCACAGAAGATCCACTGAAGTCCTGGAACGGAGAATCTTTAGTGCTGGGAGACGGGTTTCATACGCTAACAGCAGCTTTCATTGCAAATACCTTAAACTCAATAACCACACTTAGGTTCACAGGGGAGCGCCTGGGGCAATGTTTCCCTTAGGACATAGCAGGTTTGGAGTCCTCAACATTAATGTTGAAGTCATCAAAGCCCAAAAGGCTCAAAATGGGGTGTTTTATGGAGGACGCAAAACTTCCCTCTACTGAAAACCAGGCCAAACCTCCCAGGCATCTCTGTCCCTATTTCCATTGGCCATTTTTTCCCTACATCCACTTCTCCTTCCTTATGCTTATGTTTTCAGAATCAAAAGGAAAGAGATTGTGTCTTCATTGTGTCTTTATGATCATCTTTTGTTGTATTAAAAATAGATTTAATTAGCTAAATATATGCCAAAGGGCAACTTCAGTGGCCCCCCTAATGGGTTGTTTTTCAGTTCAAAATGGATGTTACATAAAGGTGGCGGCCACCATTATACTCTGCATACATTTTATTCTTGTTAGATTATTTCTTTGTTTTCATAGGGAAAAGGTCTGCTACAAAGTGAAAACCTTCAGGACAGCATCTTATTAATTACTAAAAATGAATCCATTATCTTCACATTTTTTATATCTTTGTGTTCTCAAATGGCTGGCTCAGAAAGCCCTCAGAACAGAAGGTCAACAGTGTTCCAGGTACTGACTGAAAACATCTTTTTTTAATGGTATTTGTTAAGGGCTGACTATGGGCCAGGCACTGTACTAAATGCTGGGATAGATACAAGTAATTGGGTTGGACACAATCTATATCCCACAGTCTTAATCCCCATTTTCCAAGTTAGGTAACTGAGGCACAGAGGAGTTAATTGTCTTCCCTAAAATCACACAGCAGACAAGCGGAGGAGACAAGATTAGAATCGAGGTCTTTCTGACTCCCAGTCCCGTGCTCCATCCACTAAGCCACACTGCTCCTCTGAAATCTTCTATTTCAGAAGGGAACCTAGGTTTGGTCGTGAGTGTATAACACAGATGACCATTACCTGGTGATCTGTGGGATAAAAATAATCCTTACGCTGTTGGGGAACCAGTTAATAGGAATGCCAAAACATTCTATGTACAGTTGACGGAGTCTTAACGGCATTACTACCCAGTTTGATGAAGAAGGGTTTGAGATCAAATTTTTAAAATGCAATCTTAATTCGAAAAGGAAACCCTCCTCTATCTGTGGCAGGAAGGCTTGATTTCAAGGGAGGATGGTATGTGGGAGAGTTGCAACTCTACTTCTAGTAATAATGTTGGTATTTGTTAAGCGCTTACTATGTGCCGAGCACTGTTCTAAGTGCTGGGGTAGATACAAGGTAATTAGGTTGTCCCACATGAGGCTCACAGTCTTAACCCCCATTTTACAGATAAGGGAACTGAGGAACCGAGAAGTTAAGTGACTTGCCCAAAGTCACACAGCTGACAAGTGGCGGAGCCAGGATTAGAACCCATGACCTCTGACTCTTAAGTCCGTGCTTTTTCCACGGAGCCACGCTGCTTCTCTAAGCCTGGTAGGGTCACTGAACCCTGGTGGCGAATTCATTCAATCATATTTATTGAGCGCCTACTGTGTGCAGATCACTGTACTAAGCGACTGGAAAGTACAATTAGGGAACAAATAGAGACAATCCCTACCCAACAACGGGCTCCCAGTGTGGTGAGTGTGACTTCTGTTGTGGGAGCAACTCTAAAGGAATCGAGGAGACCCTAACTGTAAGCTTCTCAGCAGCACATAGTAAGCGACTCTGCACATAGTAGGTGCCCAAAACATTGCTCTTTAAAGAGTAGATGCTCAGGGCCATTCTGGTGATACTGAAACTGCTGCTACTGATCGATCAATAAATCAGATTTATCGAGTGATTACTTTGTGCAGAGCACTGTACTAAGTGCTTGGGAAAGTACAGTACAATGGAATTAGCAGATGCGTTTCCTGCCCATAATGAGTTTACGGTCTAGAGGGGGAGATAAGACATTAATATGAAACCTTTCATCGTGGTTTTAAAACCATATCCCCAGGATGAAATCCAGCATGCTGTGCTTTTTTTAATGGTGTTTGTTCAGTGCTTATTATGTGCCAGGCATATAGTTTAGCTCTTGGGTAGATACAAACTAATCAGACTGGACACAGTCCATGTCCCACATGGGGCTCAAAGTAATAAGCTCCATTTTATAGATGAGGTAACTGAGGCATAGAGAAGCTAATCAATTTACCCTGGGTCACACTGCAGACAAGTAATGAAGCTGGGATTAGAATCCGGTCCTTCTGACTTCCAAGCACGTGCTCTTTGCATTAGGCCACGCTTCTTCTTACGCGCTGGCGGAACTGAGGCTGGTATATCTGGGGTTTAGATTGGTGTTTCTGAATCCCTCCTCGTAGCCTACGTTGGGGTAAGCAACGACACAGGCGCCATCCTCCCCAGTTAATGTAGGTGATATGCTTATGTGGGCAGGGAATGTGTTTGTTATATTGTACTCTTCCAAGCACTTAGTACAGTGCTCTGCACACAGTAAGCACTCAATAAATACAATGGACTGACTGAAGGCTGCTGCAGGGTGGACTTGGTAAAGGGGGAGGGCTGGCTGAGCAACGTGAAGAAGATAGAGTATGGGACTGAGTCAGAAGGTCATGGGTTCTAATCCCATCTTGCCACTTGTCTGCTGTGTGACCTTGGGCAAGTCACTTCTCTGTGCCTCATTTACCTCATCTGTAAAATGGGGATTGAGACTGTAAGAGCCATGTGGGACAGGGACTGTGTCCAACCTGATTTGCTTGTATCCACACTAGCAGTTAGTACGGTGTCTGGCACATAGTAAGTGCTTAAAAAATACCACAATTATTATTATTATTAGGGGCTAGGGGACAATGGATTCTCATCAGTGTAGCTGACCAGACCCCTCTCAGGATCGCACCTGGAGAGTTTCCAATACACACAAATCTCGGGCATGGGAGGGAGAATTAAGCAGAGGCACATCCATTACATTCATAGCTTGGGCAGTGATAGCGAATGGAAGGCAATCTGCTACAAGTCAAAACTCATCTCTATTGGGCAGCAGCGACACGGGAGAGAGTTGAAGGTGGAGATTCAGGTTTACTGTGTGGAATAAGGCAATGGTCAACCACTTCCATATTTTTACGAAGAAAACTCTACAGTTCCAGTACCTGAACGATTGCAGATGGAGAGTGGGGCATTCTGAGGGGGGGGTGTCCACGGAGTAGACGTGTGTCGGAAATGACTCGACAGCATAAGACAAGACAGAAGCTGACGAGACCAATGCATGGCAGATGATTCTTTCCATACCATCTTGCTTGTATCCACCTCAGTGCTTAGTACAGTGCCTGGCACATAAGCGCTTACCAAATGCCATAATTATTATTATTATTATACCACAAACCTGTAAAGATTGCCTCCTGCTACACTGTTGGATTCATTGCCCTCCAGTGCTGGAGGTGTTTTGGTTGCTCTCTCTTGGCGTTCCATCTTCTCTAAAACTCTGCTCCATGACAGCCATCCTACTTCTTAAGGCTGCACACTAAGCTATCCTGTCTTCTGTGGCTGTTTCTTCACCTTCCAACGCTCTACCACTTTATCTGAGGTCCTGCTTCACTGTATCAGGCTAACCTGGCCATATTATCTTTCATAAATATAGGAAATAATGTAGGGGTAACATCTGCAAAGTACTACCAGGGGTGTAGTACACCCCTGGGTGTAGTAACTACCACCCAAATGGCTACCTTACTGCTACGGGCTCTCGTTATATCCTGGCTAGACTACTGTGTCAGCCTTCTCTCTGATCTCCCTTCCTCTTCTCTCGCCCCGCTCCAGTCTATTCTTCACTCCGCTGCCCGGCTCATCTTCCTGCAGAAACGTTCTGGGCATGTCACTCCCCTTCTTAAACAACTCCAGTGGTTGCCTATTGACCTCCGCTCCAAACAAAAACTCCTCACTCTAGGCTTCAAGGCTCTACATCACCTTGCCCCTTCCTACCTCTCCTCCCTTCTCTCTTTCTACCGCCCACCCCGCACGCTCCGCTCCTCCGCCGCCCACCTCCTCACCGTCCCTCGGTCTCGCCTATCCCGCCGTCGACCCCTGGGCCACGTCCTCCCGCGGTCCCGGAACGCCCTCCCTCCTAACCTCTGCCAAACTGATTCTCTTCCCCTCTTCAAAACCCTACTTAAAACTCACCTCCTCCAAGAGGCCTTCCCAGACTGAGCTCCTCTTCTCCCTCTACTCCCTCTACCAACCCCCCTTCACCTCTCCGCAGCTTAACCCTCTTTTCCCCCCATTTCCCTCTGCTCCTCCCCCTCTCCCTTCCCATCCCCTCAGCACTGTACTCGTCCGCTCAACTGTATATATTTTCATTACCCTATTTATTTTGTTAATGAAATGTACATCGCCTCGATTCTATTTAGTTGCCATTGTTTTTATGAGATGTTCTTCCCCTTGACTCTATTTATTGCCATTGTTCTTGTCTGTCCGTCTCCCCCGATTAGACTGTAAGTCCGTCAAACGGCAGGGGCTGTCTCTATCTGTTGCCGACTTGTTCATTCCAAGTGCTTAGTACAGTGCTCTGCACATAGTAAGCGCCCAATAAATACTATTGAATGAATGAATGAATGAAGTGTGAGCTATGAGTGCTTCAAGTAGATAGGAGTCATGTAGATAAAGAATGTCGACTGTATTTACGATCAGCCCAGTCAACAATAAATTATTTTAACGTATAGATAAGGTGGAATTTAATTACCTTATCAATAAAACAAGGTGCTTTAATTTGTTAATGCAGGACCTAGGCATGCATTTTACCTTGTTACTGAAGCAGAGCAAAACAAGGTACATGGAATTTCATTCAGAGAAAGGCCAGAAATAAACAACAAATGAACCTCAACACAAAACAAATGAAAACAGGCGCTCTTTCATACAACTGGGGCCCCTTTACGCTTGAACTCAGTAGCAGATTCAAGTCCCTGGGTGACTTCTCCTGCTCTTTAGCTTATCAATATTGATGGTACAGTAAGCCAGTAATGTGAGAGACAGGCATAGGGAAGAAAGGTTCAAACAATAAAGTAGGGTTGGCAATTTGCTTAAAATACTTTTGCAAATATACATGCAAAAAGAGGAAAGAGGGACTACAAGCATCTGGAGAAATAGAAGACGGTGATGAACATTTTTTAGAGAGTACCACTATTAGCTTATTACAAAAAAATCCTAAATGAGGAAAAAGGCCCGGCTACTCTAAATGGGAAGCATAAATTTTCATTATTGCTACATACATATTCTAGTGTGAGCATCAATTTATTTGATGAAAAATATATTAACAATAACAAAACCAGATAACTAAATAAATAATCCTTTCATCATCCCCTTATTCTGCCAAACGAATGCTTTGGTGAATCATCAAGGGAAGTAAATTATTCATTATGAATTTCAAAGAGGGTTCTCCATGGATAGAGCCCTGCTACTGGACTGACTTGGAACAAACATCAAGAGAATTCATGGCAATCTGAATTGCTGCAATGAAATCCAAGGTGAGGGAGAAAAAATGCTCCAGGGTGGCTCTAATCTGAACCCAGTATTAGGGAGGCGAATCCAAGTGAACGAGGTATTTAAAGCTAAGGATGAAAGTTGAGTTTGCACCCTGGAACCAAAGAAGGATTAGATCACATGTTGCAGGTGCAAATAACACTCACCTGATCAAAAAGCTCAGATCTGCTGAATGAGCCGGTGAAGATTCTGGATGGGTTTTCAGGCCAGCCCTAAATATCTGCCTTTTCCTCCCTTCCACGACAGAATGAGATGATGGGTGGGAAATCCCTTTGGGACGATGAAAGCACTTTGCAGGTTCCAGGGATTATTATTGTTCCCATACGTAAACTTCACCAGCAGTTACATCATCTTGGAATATGAAGCAGAGTGGTTTAGTGGAAAGAGCAAGGGCTTGGGAGTCTGAGGTTGTGGGTTCTAATCCCAGCTCCATTACTTGCCAGCTGTGTGACTTTGGGCAAGGCACTTAACTTCTCTGTGCCTCAATTGCCTCATCTGTAAAATGGGGATTAAGTCTTTGAGCCCCACGTGGGACAACCTGATTTCCTTGTATCTACCTCAGAGATTAGAACAGTGCTTGGTACACAGTAAGCGCTTAACAAATACCATCATCATCATCAACCATATATATCATTACAGAGAGATATAGTTCACTGCATGTCCTGATTTAGTTTTGCAGACTGAACTCGGAATCTGAGAAAAGATACCAAAATCTCCAGAAATGGCATAATCCTGGACAAAACAGTTGTATCTGCACTGATTTTTAGCTGCTCACACTTGCTGAAAGTCCTCGAACACCTGTCAGACTGGAGTATGCTCAGCTCCTTCTGCACCTTGGGGTGGGAGGTAGAGACCACCAAGAAGGCCTGTAGACACTAGCCTTTGTGGCTTAGTAGAAAGAGCACAGGCTTGTGAGTCAGAGGACTTGGGTTCTAATCCCGGCTCTGCCACGTGCCTCAGTTCCTCATCTGTAAAATGGGGATTAAGACCATGAGTCTCAGGTGGGACAATCTAATTACGTTGCATCTACCTTAGCGCTTAGAACAGTGCTTGGCCCTTAATAAGCGCTTAACAGATACCAAAATTATTATTATTATAGTCCCTCCCTCTCTTCCATCTAACTCTCCCAGTTATGGCCCCTCACAGTGGCTTAGAAGGTGGTATCTCTCAGTCAGTAAATCGTATTTATCGAGCACTTTCTGTGTGCAGAGCACTGTACTTAGCGCTTGGGAGAGTATGATATAAAGCGTGGCTCAGTGGAAAGAGCATGGGCTTTGGAGTCAGAAGTCATGAGTTCGAATCCCAGCTCTGCCACTTGTCAGCTGTGTGACTGTGGGCAAATCACTTAACTTCTCTGGGCCTCAGTTACCCCATCTGTAAAATGGGGATTAAGACTGTGAGCCCCATGTGGGACAACCTGATTCCCCCGTGTCTCCCCCAGCGCTTAGAACAGTGCTCTGCACATAGTAAGTGCTTAACAAATACCAACATTAAGATACCAGATACACCTCCTTGCCCACAACCAATTTACAGTCCTGATGGTGGGCCATCAGAAAATCAGAAAATGGTTGGCCAAAATGTTGAGCGATATTGAATTGATCATAGGAATTGCATGATCCACTCCCTACATTGGGCCTTTATTAACAGCAGGGGCAGCCTGACCGTCTGGAGGCATGACTTAGCTCTTGGGGGACCCAATACAATAGGAAGCAGCATGGTCTGGTGGAAAGAGTACAGGTCAGGGAGTCACAGAGCCTGGGTCTAATTCCTGTCAGCCACTCGTCTGCTGTGAGACCTTGAGCAAGTCACAACTTCTCTGGGCCTTGGGTTAACTCATCTTTAAAATGGGGGTTAAATCCTCCTCCCTCTGATTTAGAAAGTAAGCCCCATGTAGGACAGGGACTGTGCCTGGCATTGAATAAGTATTTAACGAGCTCCATAAAAAAATGCTGAGCTGGTCATGGTGGAAAATAGGCGGTGATTCTCACAAGTCAAGTACATGCTCATTATTCATGAAATGTATATTGCCAACTAGTCTCCACCTGGACTAATTTGGGTTGACTCCATCATCTTCAAAGCCCACAAGTGCGTGTCTTTATTATATTTCTACTTATATGATGGTTCTTTTTTATTTATGTCACATATTTAATAATAATAACAATAATATTTGTTAAGAGCACTGTTTTAAGTGCTGGGGTAGATTCAAGGTAATCAGGTTGTCCCATGTGGGGCTCACAGTCTTAATCCCCATTTTACAGATGAGGTAACTGAGGCACAGAGAAGTCAAGTGACTTGCCCAAAGTCACATAGCTGATCAGTGGTGGAGCCGGGATTAGAACCCATGACTTCTGACTCCCAAACCCAGGCTCTTTCCAAAATGCCACTCTTTTTCTCTGATTAAAATCATTTATGCCTATTTTATGCGTGGTGATTTGTTTTGCTTATCTTTCCACTACACTGTCTTCTAGTCAAGAGGAGGGGCCACATCTTTTACTTTTGTCTACGTCCAAGATACTACCTAGAACAGTGCTCCAAATGCCCAAGTGCTCAGTGGCTCAGAAATTGCTCAGGACAGTGCTCTGATCAAAGTAATCTCTCAATAAATGCTATTGATGTTGACAATGATAGGAAGAAATCGGAAATCACTGACCCGAACTGTATAACTGAACCTCCTGCCTAAACTAACTGAGCAAACTGGCAGGTTAGGTCAAAGACTCCAGAGGTGAAAGATTGCTAAGGATATAACAAACGGCCACAGCAGCAAAGGGCTCAGGGACACAGTTCTGGGGAAAACAAGCATTCCGCTGAGGTGTGAAGACCTGTAGGCATGACTAATAATCTCTTTTTTTATCCAGGTAGGTGCTAATGAGGTTGTTCAGGCAGACAGGGTGTCAACGGGACGAAGTAGTTGGGAAATAGAAAGGCTGTGAAATGCAAGATTTCTCAGAGCCCTCCATTTGAAGGATTGGGGAAAATGCATTTAGTAAACCCTGGGTTGGGGATTTTAGTGAGAGAGCATTTCCACTGGTGTTGTTTACTTCATTGGAGTAATTGATACAATGAAACATATTTGTGCTTTGCGATGGAAAGCACATTCAAGGAAATGTGTTTTATTATTTTTCTTTTAAATGACCAGTGAGCCTACACCAGGCATCATTCATTTTTACATTTAATACTCTCCCCCAGATAAATCTGTGATAAACCTAAATGTGACCAAATATAAGTTATTTTTGGTAGCATTAGAATAAAGGGTGAAAAAAAACCCTATGCTAAAAGAAGTTAGTCTTTGTAGTCACGGGGCACAATCTATTAGAAATGTGTTTCTTAGTCCCTAATGAAAACAAATGTTCTATGGCCATTCCTTTATGGAAAATTACTACCAATGAGGAACACCACGACCAATTTTCAAAACGCTATTTTCAATACAAATATTTTTGGGGTAACTTTCTGCTTCATAATAGAGTATGTGCATTACCCTGACTTGATTTCATAATTCATGACCAAAATGTATTTTGAAAAAAAGCAGAGGAGCCATAAAGAATTCTGAGCAAGCCACAGTTGCACAAAATTGTATTCAGTTGTAAAATTGTGTCTATGGGAGCTGTAGTGCTTTGTTGTTTTTTTTTTTAAAAGAAATCCCTCTTTTGACCACTGTGCCCCCAAAATGAACACTGTAAAAGAAACAGCACCATGGGGTTCCAACTCCATGAGATCTCCACATTGGAAATGACTTTGAGTTGAGGATTGACTTTGAATACAGAATCTGTTACTTACCCTCTTATTTGCCACAGACCCTCTTTTTAACTTAGACATTTGCCTACTTTATAGAAACAGGCTACTTTATAGACTAGAGCAGTGCAGCATCATTATATCTTGTTGGCATTATTGTTTGAAACTTTAAGAAAGGAACAGTTAATCTGTTGGATTTTCCATACAAAAAGCCTCATCTCATGTCCCATAATGAGGGAGATTTTCCTTGAAGAGAACTGCTTTAGATATTTTTTTTTTTAGGATAAAGCACTCGGGAGGGAACACAGAGTCTAAGATGACACCAGACTAGATAATGTGTGTCCTTTTGATGCAGAATTTGGAACATTATTACCAAACCCGGTATTTAAAACAGTAATTTGGCCTAAATGCACCAAATTTTGCTAATGATTCACGAGAAGCGGCAAGAAGCAGCGAGGCCTAGAGGAAATGGTATGGGCCCGGTAGTCAGAGGACCTGGATTCTAATCCTAGCTCTGCTACTTAATAATAATAATGGTATTTGTTAAGTGCTTACTATGTGCCAGGGACTGTACTAAGCACTGGGGTGAGTACAAGCAAATTGGGTTGGACACAATCGTTGTCCATGTCCATGAGGCTCAAAGTCTTAATCCTTATTTAACAGATGAAGTAACTGAGACACCGGGAAGTTGTGACTTGCCCAAGGTCACACAACAGACAAGTGGCTGGATTAGAACCCAGGTCTTTCTTACTCGCAAGCCCGTGTTCTATCCACTAAGACATACTGCTTCCTGCTGTGTGACCTTGGGCAAGTCACTTAACTGTTCTTGCCCTAGTTACCTCATCTGCATAATGGGAATTACATCTGTGACCCCTAACTGAGAAGAGGCTGTGTCCAATCTATATGATCCTGTCGTCACCCCAGTACTTAATACAGTTCCTAACTATAGCAGGTGCTTAACAAATACCATAAAAAATGTATTTAGCTGGCTTACAATGAATCTCTAAAATCAGTAGTAGATTTCTAGATGGAGAGCTTCAAGGAAAGAAAGTCACTGAAGAGCTTTTAACTAATATAAACAGAAATCTCAAAAAAAAGAATTCATTTCCAAATTCTTGAAGAGTTACTGTAGGATTGCTATTAAGTACTTATAACATCAGGCAATAGGGCTAACCTTGCAGAACAATTTTCCCAGAATCCTATTATCTATGTTAACGGTAGCATAATGAAGAAGGGGTTTGAAACAGCATAAACAGGCCCTATTTTTCTTAACATAAAGATGTTGCCATATATTTTTTCCTTGCTTAAAATTTGAATTAGACTTACTTGCTAATTTCTACCCTTTCGTTGTCTATGCTTCATCAATATCTCATCACATTTGTCACTGAAAATTCAAGAAAATGTAAGTGACGATACACCATTGCAATTGTACAGCCTGGTCTGCATTTCCAGTTTTAGAGTTATCAGTAGAGAAGAACAGGAAATTCAGTATCTGAGAGACCGAATCTCAGGTGAGCCTCCCCAGATTAACAGCAAACCTACTCACTGCCTCTACGATTCAGCATTCATTTTTCAAAATGCAAAACACACAACTTTAGGATTAGGAACTGTTCATGAGTGCTAGGAAAATTGATTTCATTGTTCATTTTCATTGTTGACTTTATTGTTCAGCTAACAGATGAATTGTGTCTATTTATTGAACACCTACCAGGTACAAAGCAGTGTACTATGAGTGCTTGCTATTGAGGGCTGATGGATATTGACAGTTCACAGGCAAGCAAATGGGTTTTGGCCTTGTTTTTCCTAGAGTTCGAAAAAGACAACCTTGCAATCCAGTTTAAGGAAAAATCTCCCTTCTCGCTTCTGACCCTAGCCCAGGCCTTCGCAGTGAAAGGAGTTTGTATGTAGAGATGGGAAAGCTGGTAGGAGGGGAGCCATTCATTTTAACAAACAGAAGTAAATGTAGATCCTGTCACAAAGCGACTGAAGGGAAAATGTCACAGGACATGTTCGTCATTATAAGAATCTCTATAAATAAACGACTTTGTCAATACGTCCCCATATCACAAATAGAGCTATTATGAGACATTTAAGCCTATAATTTAAGTCATGTCAAGCTTCACAACCCCAGTTTGAGTAGCTTATTAATAGTTAAAACCTGTTGAATTACACCTTATGGACTGAATTACACCCTATGTGCTCAACTGCACGGTGACAAGTTTTCATCCATAAGAGCAAAGCTAAGTGATTATTTATTGATAAATGACATGAAATGCCTCTCTTTTCTTTTTAACCTAAGTAACATTAGGCATTTCAAAGGATTTTGTTTGAAGGGGAAAGGGATTATATACACTACATTGGTTGGGCCACAGGACCATTCCACCTTAGACTCTATCCATGTGTAATATAAAGGGAAGACTCTGATTTAGGGCAACACAAAGGAAAGTACAAACATAGTAGAAGAGAAGACCACTCTGTGAGTGTGTAGGAGGGGGTGTGGCACGGGGAGAGTAAGAGGAGAGTGGAATGTAGAAAGGGGGTAGGAAGTGTCAAGGAGTATTTGTAGTAGTTTGATGCATGGAAACATTACATCTTATAAATAATTCTTTTCAAATATTCCTCTGAACTCGTCGGGCTGTTCATAGGAACGGATTGGATAGACAGTGAGTTCCATGACCGTAGCCTGTTTTATGCAAGTTGATGGAGATATTCATCTCAACGTGTTAAAAAAAAAAAAAGGCTTCCTTCCAATCTTTGTCTTATTAAGGACAAGAATGTCAGCTGAACACGACAGATGAGGATTCAGGAAAATTGTTCATGTTAAAATTTACTGTCAGAAACCGGCAAACACATTTTCCTCTAAATTATTTTGTCAACAGCATGGTAGTCCCCTTGCTAACCTTATTTGGCACCCGTTCATAATTAGATACACAGGGGTGTGACTCCAATTGAAGGTGTTGGCATTGTAGCACTCCGTGAAAATATTAACTATGAGGTTAACTCCAATTTTCTCTTCTTTAATTAAATGCACATGGTACTAATGAGGTAACCTACTGTTCCTTGATAGCACTAATTAGCTAAGAGGAGAGTACACTCTCACACTGCAATTTAAACCTAAAAATAAGGTTGAAATATGCTAATTGCAGGCAATTTAAAACAGTACAAGTTGAAGAACTAGTCATAATAAGAGAAACTGACTGCTTTACAGCTAGGCAGCTGTAACTTTGGTTAAAATCAAAACAAGCCATACAATTTTAGGACTACTATTTAACAAGGTCACAAGCAATCTCTGAACAATAAGATGTTACACTATAGAGTAAGAATGAAACAGACTTCAGGAAAAATCTCAGACAGATCCTCATCTCCATAAAAGCAAATGAGTTTGCTTCAACACCAATTAATTTTTCACAAAAAAAATGCCTAAAATACTCTGTCTATATTTAGATTGGGTTGATTTTTCAAGCTAATCGTCCTCCAGAAAATAGATCTTAAATGATCAAAGAGTAAATCCAGGACACTCAAAATACTCTAAGATTTAAATTCTGCACTTAGAGTTCACAAAACACAAGTGCTAAAGTCATCTGTCTACCTAATTTTCCTGAAATTTCCAACCAACATGATAATTTCTTTGCTTCCTCTTATAAGCAATATGAAAGACAACTGGCTATTGTTAAAGAACACTCTGTCCTAGCAAGAAAAAGGGTTAAACTCCACAGGTGGGCCATCAGAAGACTAATCATCAGCTTTGGGAAGCCCAGTACCTGATGACCTGTAATTTATTTTAATGTCTGCCTCCCCTCCCTTTTTAAAAAAATGTATTTATTAAGCACTTACTATATACCAGCCACTGTACTAAGCACCGGACAAAATACAAGCTAATCAGTTTGGACACAGTCCATGTGCCATGAGGCGCTCACAATCTTAATCCCCATTTTACGGATGAGGTAACTGAGGCAGAGAGGAGTTAAGTGACTCGCACAAGGTCACACAGCAGGCAAGTGGCAGAGGAGGCATTAGAATTCAGGTCCTCTGACTCTCAGTCCAGTGCTCTTTCCATTAGGGCACGCTGCTTCTCAACAGAATTGGTAAACATGATCCCTGCTCACAAGGAGTTTACAATCTACTGGAGGAGCTCACAAGTAAATGACTGATGGACATGGCACCATATAGCTCTTTAAACATAAAAAAACATACTTCAACTACCCAGAAGTGAAAACTCTGTGGAAATAGTCGCAGGATGATCAGTCTTCTGAGAAAAAGTAATTCTGTGAGAAGAATAGAAGCCCCACAAATCCCAGAGAAAATTTGACAAGGAGGACTATTCCTCCCACAGCCCGGCCTGAACAATCAGCAGCTGGAAGGGTTTTTCTTCTCTAAGCCGGGGACAGACTCAGCAACCCCACCAGTCCAATACTAACTCCTCACTGAGGGGCCCTGTTTAGCCAATGATGCTTTGCAAAAGTCAGCAGCAACTTCGTGGAGCTGCCCTCGAGGTCTTTTCAATAGGAACCGACAGGGAGTTGGCAAATAAGCCATGTCGTAACAGGTCCTGGGAGTGAGGGGCCTACAGTGCAGTAGCAATGAAAATGGAATTCGACAGTCATTTAAATGTGGTTCTCCTGGAGGCAGGCTGACGTGTTCCACCGAATCAGAAAGAAACAAAAATATGAATGGATGGTTTAAGTGTTGACAGCTGTTTCAAATGAAAACCAAAGATCCTTTAAGTAGGAAGCCGGTAAAATAACACAAAGACAGGACGATGTCCTTGCTTGGGTTCTGACTCAACTGGAAAAGAACGGGCTCTGATGCAGAGTTTGGACTCTCTTTTCTTACTTGGGAAAGAATTCAAATCAATCCCTCGATCCTGTAAATCACCAGATCACCAGAAAAAAGACTGCAAGCCCAATATGGGACAGGGACTGTGTCTGACCTAATTAACATGTACCTACCCCCTGCTTAGGACAGAGTTTGACACAGAGTAAGGGATTAACACATACCATACACGAGAAGAAATAGAGCTTTCCTCATAGGAATTATGAACTGAAAAGATACTGTCAGTTATGTTAGGAGTACACTGGTGATCAAGGAGACTGGAATTTTTTCAAGTGAGGAGGCTCCAATGCAATCAGTGAATTCGCGTCAATGGAATATCACAGTTAACTGGGGAAGGGACAGTGATCAAGTGTGTAGGTTGTAGGAGGACTGGGAATCACAGGGAAGGTTGAGGAAGACGTTTCTGTGATGGACAGGAAACATATTTTGTAAAGATGCCAGATTGCAAGAGATCCTGTATGCTCATGACTCAGGTCAAACTGGGAGGCTGTTTCCCAGGGGTCAATCAGGCCAAGGGGCTTCTCTTTTTGGAAACCAAAACCTCCCCCAACAGAAATGAGGTATTCCCCAAAGTGTGAATTTATCCACCAAAGGTATTTACTGAGCACTTACTGTGTGCAGAGCATTGTACTAAGTGCTTGGGAGAGTATAATATAATACAGTTGGTAGAATCGTGGAGCTATCAGATACAGGGAAGTGAGAGTTGTATGTTGAGTCAGTGAGATCTCTTTCTCTCTCCCTTTCTCTTGCTCTCAGTTTTAATCCCTGGACACACACTCCTCCTGGAATAATGTCAGTAAAATGCTCAGACATCCTCCAGAGAAAGGCTAATCGATACTGGGGCAGACTTAGATTTGCCTTGAGGTCTGGAGCAAAAACTCATTGGCCGTATCTGCACGAGCCAAGTGTCGTTTTGAAGATAATTTTTAAGGTGTTGCAGCTACTACTACCAATAATACATCTTGAATTTAGACCATACGTCTGTATTTCAAAAGCGCTTCTACATTATTTGATTTTGTGTCCCCCCCAGAATTGTTGTAATTCATTCGTTCAATTGTCTTTATTGAGCGCTGTGTGCAGGGCACTGTACTGTCTTATGTAAGCAGAGGCAGATATTAGTATCTCTAATTTTACAGATGAAGAAACTGAGGCCTAGAAAGGCTAAATGGCTTGCCTGAGGTCAACCAGCTGGCCAGTGCCTGAACTAGGTCTAGAACTCAGGACTCTTTCCACTACATTGCACAGCCTCAATATTTGATGACATGCGTGACTTTAATTTTTCATTCCTCTACTGCTGCTGAATCTTATTTAGCACTCAAAGACATGGGACTTTGACGTCTCCCATTTCTTTGACGTAGGGCAGAGTGGAATTCTCCAAAGATGGCAACATTTATCAAGCTTTGACAGCTCCTGTTAATAGCTATAAACCTCATAATCATCCAATACAGTTACCTCTGAGACAAAAAGCAGAAGTTTCAGTTCCAAGCTTATCTCTTTCAAGTAGGTGCTGAGTTAGTATTGTTGTTGATGATGATGAGAGTTATTTCCATCACCGGTTATATCAATTAGAGGGTTTTGAAGAATGCATTGCCTAACGGAAAGAGACTGGGCCTGGAAGTCGGAGGACCTGGGCTCTAATCCTGGCTCCACCACTTACCTGCTGTGTGACCATGGGCAATTCACTTCACTGCCTCAGTTCCCTCACCTGCCAAATGGGGATTCAATACCTGTTTTCCCTCCTACTTCGACTGTGAGCCCCATGTGGGACTTGATTATCCTCTATCTACCCCAGAGCTTACTATGGTGCTTGGTGCACAGTAAGAGCTTAATACTACAATCATTATTTTTCATTATTATTAATGGATGGCGTGCAATTTAGAAGAAAGTCCAAACATCGAGCAGCAAAACCAATTAAATCAGGATATTTGGCAATGTCACCCTTGCCTGGTGCATGCTCCCAGATAGGGAGACTTTTCTATTTAGGAAGGGGGTCCACTAGGCCATTTTTCCTGTTGATGGGGAAAGCTTTCTCTCTCAAACCCTGGGTAGTAACACTTAACCCTTCTGGTCAAAATTCCTTCCTCTGGAAGATAAAGGGAGACAGTGACTCACAATAGGGTATGCTATTCTGGAAAATTCATATCCAACTCAGAGGAAGGACCAATCAATCAATCAATCACATTTATTGAGCACAATGTGTGCAAAGCACTCTAAGCCCAGAGAGAGTACAATATCAGACACATTCCCTGCCCACAACGAGCTAACAGACTATGGTTGTTATATCAGTAGGCAAGGAAAGCCAACCTAAACAGCTGATGTGAAGAAGTGAAGAAGGAAACGGTGAAAGGCAATTAGGCTTCTTGAAGACACACACACACACAACTAAATACACCTGCTAAATACAAAAAGACAGAATGAAAGACGGGTTGAATGCTGGTGAAGAAGCTATAAAAGACATGAAATGATAGGTAGAAAGTGCTTTGTTTGGCATCAGCCATGATTGATGCTTTTCATTCCTCCAATCAGTTTGGGTAAATAGAAATGCTGCTGGCAACATGGGAGTGGGGAGGGAGAGGCTGTACTTCATGTAATCTCAGGCAGATTGATACCTGCCACAAGGGGCCCTTGGGGTTGGGGTCGGGGTGAAGGGACAGCTAATGGTGTTTGACCTTCAGAGCTCATGGATTCCCCTGGAGATGCCAAAGGAAGTGGTAAGATAATGTCTCTGGAGTAATAATAATAATAATGTTGGTATTTGTTAAGTGCTTACTATGTGCCGAGCACTGTTCTAAGCGCTGGGGTAGACACAGGGGAATCAGGTTGTCCCACGTGGGGCTCACAGTCTTAATCCCCATTTTACACTTCAGGTAACTGAGGCACCGAGAAGTTAAGTGACTTGCCCACAGTCACACAGCTGACAAGTGGCAGAGCTGGGATTCGAACCCATGACCTCTGACTCCAAAGCCCGTGCTCTTTCCACTGAGCCACGCTGCTTTATCCTGGGAACAATATAAGACACCACATGCCACCTCAGACCCAAAATGCCCAAAGGAAATAGAGTAACAACCAAGGGAAACTTGATTTCTCCTAGAAAATCACATTTAAAACTATATATTTACATATATATATATAAATATATATATATAAATATATATATATAAACATATATATATATATATATGCCACATTTGCTCCACAGCCTCTACTTTCCCTTCACAGATCCCTGTGAAGATGGTTGTTCTTCCCAAGTTGTGAGACATGGCAGCAGGAGCCAAGGTAGGGGAAGGCTGGGTGCCTAAATTTAGAAGTGTGGGGGTTCACCAATACTGGAAGGGTGGAAGACCAAAAGACAACCAGACTGGTGTAAAACCATGGGCTGGAAGCTTCTTCCTCTCCGAGGGCAAGAAGGAGAATAGTATGGGGGAAGGGGGAATCTGGAGGGTCCAGTGCAACCACTTCAGTGGTTAGAGGTGGGCAACTGAATGTTGACCTGTGGGGTCCGACATTGTTATTGAAAGTTTAATGAGTTCTTACTGTGTTTAGCACTACCAGACAGAATTCAAAGTGGGTTAATGAAGCAGGGTTCTAGCATACACCACAGTTTTCCTGGTTCTCCCAATCTCTCTTCCCCGACAACCTCCTTGGTTTGGGAAGTCACTAAAGTGTGTAGAGGAGGGAAGAGTATGGGATAACATCCCTTTTCAGGCTATTTGTTCTTATTACCAATTCTGTTGTATTATACTCCCTCAATGCTTAGTACAGTGTTCTGAAAATAGTAAGTACTCAATAAATACCACCGGTTGATTGTCTGATTATCTAAGGTCTCGTGACCTAGTATTTTCAAGATCATGCAATGTTGACCCTGGAAAGCCTCACTTTCTCTATTTATTGTGAGCCCGTCATTGGGCATGGATTGTCTCTGTTGCCGAACTGTATATTCCAAGTGCTTAGTACAGTGCTCTGCACATAGTAAGCGCTCAATAAATACTACTGAATGAATTTATTCTTTTTTTCCTCTCTCTCTCTCACTCTCTTGCTCTCCTGCATTCTCCAAGACTGACTCATGCCTGGCACATAACCTTCTGCCTTTTATGGCCCTAGTCAGTTCCATCCACTCATTCAAAACCTTCTAGAAATCCCTCCTTAGGCAGGAAGGTTTTTTGAGATAGTAATCTCTAATAGTCACTCTCAAATGGCCAGATATAATAATAATAATGATTACAGTATGTGTTTAGCATTTACTATGTGCCAGGCACTGTACTAAGCGCTGGTGTGGATACAAGCAAATCGGGTTGGACAAGGTTCTGTAAAGCCCACGTGGGGCTTACAGTCTCAATACCCATTTAACAGATGAGGTAACTGAGGCAGAGAGAAATGAAGTGACTTGCCCAGGTCACACAGCAGGCAAATGCCAGATCCGGGATTAGAACTCATGACCTTCTGACTCCCAGGCCATAGTCTATCCAATACTCCATGCTTCTCAAACATCTTCCCAGTATATGCCAACAGAAAGCTTACACTAATGATCAAAAATAAATGCCATCTTAGCACATTCATTGGCTGAATAATGGATTTACAAGAAGCATGATTAGTGCCAGGTGATCTATAGGGTGATGGGCTCCGAGCCAGTGGTCATGACTCAAGATAGAGATGTCCTACATCACTGTCAATTATTCCTCCAAATCACAGATTTAACAAGTGGCAGAGAGCCAAAAAGGCCAACAAAATGCTGAGCATCACAGTTTTCCTTCTGCATTGTACACCTGCACCCAGAATCTTCCATCAGTTCTGTTTAGAATGTAAACTTCTTGATGACAGGATAGTTTCTGCTAATTCTTTGATACTCTCCCAGGTATTCAACTATAGTTATCTACACAGAGTTAAATGCTCAAAATATTACTGATTGGTGACCGCCTCTTTGGAAGGATAGAACAGAGCTCAAGAAGGTAGGAAGTAATAAGGATAATATTTATTTAGCACCCAATGGATTGCAGTGCCAATGTAACTATTAGATTACAAATTCCTTTAGGTCAGGGATTGTATCTACTATTTCCAAATGCTTAATACAGTATTCTTCCCAGAGAATACTCAGTAAATGCTATCGTTACCTTACTAAGTACTTGGGAAGTACAAAACAGGCACACAGTAAATGCTCAATAGATAAAAACAATTAATCCAAGTGGCTTGTCTCTCACCCACAAGTGCTTACCTGCTAATGGGGGGTGAAGGTACTGTGATCGACAACCAAGATGATCAGGGGTTGGAGAAGCTTCCAAACGAGATACAACGAAAATGTCAGGACTGCATTTTGAGAAGATGGAGGGGGAGAGAGAACACGTTTGAAGCTTACAGAATAATCGAGACTGTGGACAGATTCCTGAATCCCACAGTACCAGGAAGTCAGGGTCCTTAATGAAACTTGGAGGTGACCAGGTCCAAACACTCATATTGAAACAATGTGTTCCCCAGCAAGAGGGCAGTATGGAGTAGGATAAACACGGAATCTGTTCCCACAGCTAGTTGTGCAGCTGAAAATGTCAGTGGATACAAACACTCAGATTAATGAACTTTATTAATGATAATAAAGGGGTCTTGGAGCGAAATTTAGGAATGGTCAAAGGTACATCCCTAATCATGAGGGCAGGCAGCACATGGTCTGCTATATTGTACTTTCCCCAGTGCTTAGTATAGTATTCTGCACACAGTAATAATAATGATAATAATGTTGGTATTTGTTAAGCGCTTACTATGTGCCGAGCACTGTTCTAAGCGCTGGGGTAGACACAGGGGAATCAGGATGTCCCACGTGGGGCTCACAGTCTTCATCCCCATTTTACAGATGAGGTAACTGAGGCACCGAGAAGTTAAGTGACTTGCCCACAGTCACACAGCTGACAAGTGGCAGAGCTGGGATTCGAACTCATGACCTCTGACTCCAAAGCCCGTGCTCTTTCCACTGAGCCACTCTGCTTCTCTAGGTCGGAGATGACTTGACTACCTAAGACAAGACAAGGTAGCAGTACTGGTAGTCCTAACAGTATTTACTGAGTGCTCATTAAGTGCAGTGCACTGTACAAAGCACCTGGGAAAGCACACCAGAAGCAAAATACCTCCTTCCTCTCCACAAACACTGTATGCTCAAATGAAGAAGACAAACTTGAAAATATTTACAGCCATCAAAATAAATGACTGTACAATTGATTACACAAATGCAGAGTGCATAGGAAGGGCAAAAATGCATAAATGTACAAGTACATTTATGCAATATATATATATATATATCCCCTATGGATTGTAAGTGCCTTGTGGGCAGGGAATGGGATTACCAACTCTATTTATTGTACTTATTAAACTCTTGTACCAAGCATTTAGTATCAGACTCGGTGCACAGTAAGTGTTCAATAAGTACGATTGCTCGATTGATAGAAATGTACCGGTGTTCGGGTGGCTAAAGGAGTTGAACTTCATGTCAACTCGAAGATATTGGCCCTACCACAGAAGGCACATCTGGCTTCTTGAGCAATTTCACCAGGACCATCTACAGACCAGGATTAACATCGAACTGCAGGGCAGATCCCCAAAAATGAAGTCCTGGAATGCAGTAAGAACTCATTAAATACCATTGATTGATGGGTCCTCCAAGATTCCTGGCATTTAGAGTCCTGAGGTGGTCACAGGTCTGACCCAAGAAAGATATTTCTTAGGTACTAAGTTCTTAGTAACATTTCCATATAGAAGCAGGGGCCAAGTCATACATAATGGATACATGCAAGGGAGAAAGACAAGAAGCTCGTCTTTTTAAAACTACAAAGAGCATCTTTTGAAACTGGACAGCTATTAAGTATCGTCCATTCATCAGTCAATCAATTTATTGAGTGCTTGCCCTGGGTAGAGCCCTGAACTGAGCACTTGGGAAAGAACAATGCACAGAGTTGCTAGATGTGATCCCTGCCTCAAGGAGCTTACTTCCATTCCCGGAAACCACTCATAAAGAAATAAGGCCATCAGGAGTCATTTAAGAAGGTATTTATACAGAAGTCCAAAAATTCCAAGTCAGATCCAGTCAACAGGAGAGAGTCATCATCTGCAAGAGGATAAAGTGGAGCCTGGAAAAATGAACGGATGGTCTCTCAGTTAAGTGTCGAAAAGACAGGCATCTAGGCAATCCTCACGCTTACAGTTATTTCTGCATCAATTAATCTTAATGACATTCCTGAAATGAAAACATCATTCCCAACAGATGTTAAAAAGAAATCATCCAAGGCCTACAAGGTGGCCGTGTCCAAATTGGGATGTGAATTTAAGAATCTACGACCGAGTCCTATCTCCCCCCGCTGTACATACTTCACAAGAGCTGCCACTGTAACTGGCCCTAATTGGCCCCCTCGTTAGAAATCTCAGCAGAGGAGCCCAGAATAGAAAAGACGGCAGAGCCCTCTGTCCTACCGAGCTTGTCTATCTCCACAGGTGAGGCTGAGATCAAGAATGGGGGAGATGGCCTGCCCGCTGCCTGGAAGGCTAGGACCTACACCCGTTGGGTGGATAAACACACAACTGCCAGTCTTCCGGACTGTTAATCAGGGTCCTCCATGGTCTTTGAGGATCCCGAAAAACACAAAAAGCCAGGGGTGCTCCTGAAGATGATGTGGTTATTAGAAAGCCCAAGGATGCGAAGGCAGCAGTCAGTTGTCTTCTGTAGGAGCAATCCTGCTGCACATTAGCAGGGGTTTCTGAAGAAGCCCGTTTCCACCTTCTTCTGAAAATAAGAGCGACGGCTGCACATTCTCACTAGAGGCTGAGGATTAGAAAGTACAACTAGAATGGGAAGTTTGGGACTCCTCAACGGGTACAATAAGATGGTTTTCAAGAGAAATAATTTTTCCCTCCATGGGTCCGCTGGGACTGGGATGGGACCGGAGCCGATCCCCCTAAGAATAATATTTTCTAGCCTTCTGACAAAATGTTTTGAGCTTCAAGATCAGGAGAAGAGATAAGCAAGGGGAGAAGGAATCTTGTTAAAACACGTCTTTGTTTAGAGAGAACCGGGACTCTGCGTAAGATAGAGAACAGAGATGAGCCCAAGTAGGGGCTTGATAAATGTCAGGCTCGGTGGTGGTATTGCTGATAAGACACTATGGATTGTTTATGTGCCACACTTTCGTCACCTGCTAAATGGCAGTCACCCCGTTTTTCACCTATCAACCTTGGGACATCAGAAGGCATAAAGAGATGCAGCTTTAGAAGTGCCTTGAATTCTGCCATAAGACAGGCCAATATTAAGTTGAGGTATCATTGTGTACATCGATATAATTAGCTTCCAATTTAAAGAAATGACTCATCCTTCCCCTCTATATAGGATCTTTGGCAGGCTAGTTCACTGTCCTATTGGAATCAAAATCACTGCTCAGCAGGTTGCCCCGGATGAACATCTTTACCACATTTTCCAGAAGCACCACCTGAAATATCCATCCCAGTGTTATTTAATAACTTGTTAAATACTGCAAATTCCGAAGTTTGGCTTGTGCCCCTTGAGGGAGTATAAGGGGAGGGGGGGAGGATGTGTGAGTGTTAAAGTTCCTAATTTTATTTCCATTAAGGTACAAAATAAGTTAATTGAAAATTTGCAGAATCATGCAGGAGGCTAAGAAAAGAAGCTAATTTGCCAGAGTAGGCCATCTCTCTGCTCCAGGAAGTTTTAGACTGTGATGTGAAATTATGTTGCAAGGAGAGCTCTGAAGATGGGTCGAAACTTGCACCCAGGCAAAGATTTGGGGCTCAGGGGAGAAAGAAAGGCAAGTCAAGCACTTGTTCTCCACTGGATATAACCCCCATTGAGGCACTGAGGATATCATTTCACAGATGATATATTTTTCTTAATGTGATTTTCAGAACACCTCTAATGGAAAATGCCTATTAAAGAATAAAAAGACACCGTACAAATGTTACACAAGAATTTGCAGCAATTATTTTTAAAACAAATGCCAGTGTACTGGATTTTTTGGAATGGTTTTCGGAATGGCTGGCACAGTCTCATGTATTAACCCAAGCCCTCATCTCTCTGGCTAAGACTTTTTGGAGCATCTCATCAGAAAGAGGCACCCAGACTTGAAGGAAAGGGTCACTTGCATCTTGAATGGTGGAGCACTGCTAGATCTCAAGAAGATGTGGACATTGCATTTTGAGAGGGAGACTTTTGCATGGGGGGTTAGCTTTAAGCAGCATGGCTCAGTGGAAAGAGCACGGGCTTTGGAGTCAGAGGTCATGGGTTCGAATCCCAGCTTTGCCACTTGTCAGCTGTGTGACTGTGGGCAAGTCACTTAACTTCTCTGTGCCTCAGTTACTTCATCTGTAAAATGGGGATTAAGACTGTGAGCCCCACGTGGGACAACCTGATTCCCTTGTGTCTACCCCAGCGCTTAGAACCGTGCTCTGCACATAGTAAGCGCTTAACAAATACCAACATTATTATTTTGGGGGCCTCAGCTTCCCCATCTGCAAAACGGGAATTCAGTAACTGTTCTCACTCCTACTTAAACCGTGAGCCACACATGGGCCAGGGACTCTGTCCGATCTGCATATACTGCATCTGCCTCAGGGCTTGGCACATAGCAAATGCTTAGGAAATACCACAGTTATGATTATTATCGGAAATGGTACTGTCTGTTTAGCAGGCACATGCGAAATGGAAAAGCCTCTTTTAAAAGTATGCATATTAGAAATAAATTGAAATTAAACAAAAGGCATAAAACAGATACAATCATAAAGAATGAAGTCACACTAAAGCTTAATTGTACTCTTATTTGCCTTCATCAAATGGAGCTTTGGGTTTCTGTGGGAGGAAATAAAATATAATTCTGCTTTTTCTGGAGGGGGAAGAGGTGTGGTTAATAAAATTCTATTTTTTTTTTCCTATTTTCTAAGAAGATGCCTTATGTTCACTGGCACTGTCTGGTGCCAATATGGATTTGTAAGCCCGAGCATGGAAAACAGAAAACTGAAATATTCAAATTTCAGCCTAGGCACTTCTGGGAAGGCATGGCCACCAACCTTAGTCAGAGGAGGTGTGGGAGGGGGAGGAAGGCGAGTTTGGCTTTGCCTAGATTTGGCCCTTCACCTTCTAGAGGCTTCAATGAGGTGAGGGCAGGATACCCTACAATGCACTTCCCTCTTGAAAGGGAGCCTTCCAGAAAAAGGGAGACAGACCAAGATGTGCTGCAGGGAAAGCAGAGACTCCTCAGTGAGTGAGAGAGAGAGAAACTGTGTGTATGTGTGTGTGTGTATGCGTGCATGTGTGTTGGAGGGGAGGGGGTTGTATCAAAGGCACTGCCAGTGACACAGCCAAGGTTCAGCCAAATAAAAGCTCTCACAACCTCCCTCTCCAAAGCGAGAGGAAGCCCCAGCACACGTTTCCCAGTGCGCTGCAAAGCACTCCTTGGGCAGGAGCTGGGCAGATCACTGGCCCCCTCCAGGATATGTGAAGAGGTTGGAGGATAAGGCAGTTCCCTCTTCTGATCCCCACAGGGGAGGCCAGCAGCAGCTCTTGATCCAGCGACTTTTCCCTCCCCTGTAGAGCTCAGTGGCAGCACACCGGCCTGACTGCCTATGAATCAGGGCTGGGCACAGAGAATGCCATTTAGGCAGAAGGAGCCCTTCTTCATCTCCGGCTTCTCTGAGTTCAGGGGATGGGGAGGGGTTGCAGGGATATGAGGAGAGGGCTAGCCTAGGGAAGCCATGGCAGTGACACAAGACCAACCCTCCTTCGTCCCCTTGTAACTGCTCTGCACTTTCCTGTGCAGCAGCGCGGAGCCCCTAACTGGATCCCCTGCCACAGACTGAAGGAAAGAGTCATTTTAGTGCCCTCTTTGTCTTAAGCTGGAGAAATAAATACCTGGGGGCATGCTGAGCTGCCTAAAACTGTTAGCATTTTCATATAATGGCCATGATAATAATGATAGTATTTACTAAGTGCCTACTCTGGGGTAGATACAGGATAATCAGCTCCAATCTCTATCCAGGGTTGGAAGAATATTAAAAATGCTTATCTGCAGGCAATGAAGTAACAACTTTGGATTTTTTTTTAAGAAATTCAAAATAAGATATAGTCTATCTCTTGGGTTTAATAACGTGAGTTAGATTTTACTAACGAAATGCTCACTAGTCAAGTTCTCCAAACAGTGTTTTTCCTGATGAAAGACTCATCATCCACAGGTTTTCTGAAGGACATCAAAACCCATTTCACTATAGGCCACCCACTCGAATATAAATACAAGAAAATGTGAGTCCAAAGATCTAGAAGATATTCCAAATGTCCTAAGCATACAAAATCTTTTATGTGTCCTTAGGAGAAAAGGCTAGCATTTTAATACTGTCTCCTATATTTACAAAAACAGGTTTTGAGAAGAGAAAATGTCAGAGTTTAGAAATGTTTCACCATGTGCTGGGAATAATTCATTTGCAGGCTAAGTTTCATTATCCAATAGGTACCCTCAAGAATGAAGCTAATTTACATTTAAAATAAGAGTATGGTCTACTCTTTAAAAGCACAATGGTAAACACAGCAATTTGACAATTACATTAATATGAATATTTGCATAATCTGTCTTCTACACCTGTTCTTAATGTACAGCAGCTGCAGGACACAGCTCATCTCACTAACCTAAATGGAGAATTGGATACTCCAAGGGTGACAGAGAGTGATGTGTGAGGATTCCCTTCCTTTTAAAATGGTTAGTTTTGAAAGACGCTCTCTGACTTTTTCAAACAATCACTGCAAGTCATGTTTTCTATTAGGTTAGTCTACATTCATTCCCGGCAACAGCAGGGTGGATAAAGAAAGTTTTCCTTCTTGGATTTGGGGTAGTCATTTAACTGGTAGCAAAAGCAGTAAAAAAGCTAGGGTAAAAGACCGGGTATTCAACTAAACACATCTCTAGAAAAGTGCAGCTATAGGCATTTCATTTCTGCACAGTATTTGGAAAAGTATCTATGGAAGTGTCACTTCTTATCCTGCAAATTTTTGAATGTCACCCTTCCACCTCACAATAAGTGAGCAGGCCTTCAGTTCATGCATATGAATCCCCAAGTGAACTCAGCATAGGCAATATTTAATTCTTCAAAGACCCTGAAACAAGAATTCGATATGCTCTACCTACTGTTCTCCGGATAGCATTTTTGTCAGCTCTTTGCAATCCATACTTGGATTATATCTTTCTAGACCATCTTTTTAAAGGGGCAGTTGGAACCAAATGTTTAGAAGAAGCAATTTGTTTCCTTAAGGTAAATGAAAGATTCACTAAGCTTTATTGGAGTTAAACATCACCAATCACACTCATAAACATCACTGATGTACTATTGACCGTTGGGTAGATAAACATGAAATAAATGGCTGATCTCTCAGTTCAGCTTCCAGCTGTTCATGGGGCCAGGATTGACTCTTAATAAAAGGGTCACACTATAAACAGAAAAGGAAATAAATACACATTTACTGATGCCCTTGAAGGTGGGTTGAATAAATAATGGGAATCAAAAGAGTGAAGCTCCTCTTTGCCTATATGTAGACTTCTCCACAGGCAATATCGGGACTTACTTCATTTGCCTCCCTGAGACAAGCAGTTTTGCACAAGGAGAGGCAGACACAAACTCTTAGATAATTAATTACTGCCTTTTTTTTTTTTTTGGCTCGAGGCAAACCTGTTAGACCTATGTCACATGTGCCTTGTGGGTGTCACACTTTCTAAATAAATAGCATTTACTTTTTCAAATTGCGTTTCTAGGAATGAAGTGGGGGGAGGGAGGAGGAGGGGTAAGATAACTTCAAAAGAGGGGCGTTCTTAAGTCATTAAAAAAAAATCTGCGGGGATTGTGAGCGTGACTTTTGCTCCTTGTCTGGATAAAGGCTTATCATATGCAGTGTTCAAATGTTTGCAGCAATGTGAGTAGTTATGGTGGCTGTGACAACAGCTATTCTGAATGTTTTGACCTATGAGTGTTTGGGTTTCCATATGTACTGTAATGGTGTTTTACAATCCCTTGTGGGTAAAAAAAACCCTTAAGTTGAATGGAGTGAGGACTGTCAACAGATCGAAATACAGAGCTTTTTAATAACACCTGTTGAGGTATCCAACCCCCCTAAAATATAAATTATTTTCTGAATTTAAAATACTTTGATGTTGCCGTAGTTCAAAAAATGGGTGATCAGATATTCTATCAGTAGTGATATTAGTAATATTTATTAAGCACTTCCTGAGTGCAATGCGCTGTACTTGGTAAAGTACAAAAGAACCGAAGATATGTTCTCTGCCTTCAAGGGGATTACAATCTAATAGAATCAATGCAGGAAAAACTATTTCTTCTATTGTACTCCTCCACATACTTGGAACAGTGCATTATATCCAGTAGGTGCTCTGCACACAGTAGACACGCATATTTCAATAAAAAAGCACAAGAAATGTTATCCTGCTTACTTAAGGATATAAACCCATAGGCCCCTTAAGTGTCACCTCAGAAAAGTTACCCTCCTCAGCACTCTTGTTATATGTGTATTCAATTATTTGTCCTGTCTGCAGTAGTTGTATTTTTTTTTTTATGTTTGCCTTCTCCATTTGAATATAAGTTTCCTGAGGGCAAGGAACATATTACTTCATTATCAAGTACTTTCAAGTGCCTATCTCCCCAAGAGGAACTTGGATGGTGGTGGGACAATGGGGGTTCAGGAGAAGGGGACCCCATAAAAGCAGGAGGATCTGCAGGTGGTTGGGGCACCGACGACAAAACACAGTGTCTCCTCCTGGCTGCCATCCCTCACCCTGACCTCTCCTTTCAGGGTGTCCTCTGGCTGCTTCTGCAAAAAGCCAGGAGCCCCGCTACCCACTCCTCAGCGCCATTACCTGGACACCCATACTAGGCCTGAGGCAGATGGCAGTTATGGGAATGAAAGGTCATTGGCCATCTGGAGCTGGCATAGGTGGGATGCAGCCCAGGGAGGGAAACTGCCAGCTGTGGCCACCAATGATGGGAGGACTGGTAGTGGTGGGGGTGTAGTCACTAATGAAAAAAGGCACCATGTCATTCTGGGTTCTAGAAAAATGATATTTCTACACCCTGAGACAACTTCTTTCTCTCAAATGCCTCATGCTCTCAGTTAAGCCTACCTCCTCCTGCCTAGCTTGGGTAGGTGCAGAAAGCAAGGTGTTATCTTCCAGTTAATGACTTTTCTGATACTTGAAAGTTTCTTCAGAGTTTCATCTCCCAATATAACAACTATTAGCACATTTCCCAATCTTTTGACCACCTTTGATGCTCCTCTGATATTTATCTGAATGCTCACCTAGGAGACTCCCTATAGTGGTGCTACTCAGCTGTGAAAAAGATATTGAAGGTAGTAGTAATGGTATTTACTTAGTGCTTACTATGTGCAGAGCACTGTACTAAATGCTGGGAAAGAATACAGAGGTGGGTATTAGTACCTGTCCCTCAAGGGACGGGGTGGTCATGAAAAGGAGTGATAGAGGATCTATGTGATTGACTTCACCTTTGGAAATCTCTAAATTACGGGAAAAAAGGAGTCTCTTCCCAACCGTGAATCATACTAGGTTGAACTTTCACATAAAAATCCAGAAAAAAAATCTCCATTGCTCATTTCTGGGTGAGCAAATGATGGTTGATGCTCTTCCAGGGCAGGGACTCCTTTATTTTGATTGTACTTTCCCCAGTGGTCAGTACAGAACTCTGTACATAGTAGGCTCTCAGTAAGTATTTCTATTTAATGAATTGTTGAACATTAATGAGTAGGGTATGAATTTTACCTTGTTTGACCTGATTTCAACTCCCAAACTATTTTCTTATAAAGCTATATTGGTATTCACTCTACCCTCAGCTCCACAAAACTTCTGTACGTATCTATGTTTATATTAATGACGGTCTCTCCCTCTAGACTCTAACCTCACTGTGGGTAGGGAACTTGTCTACCAATTTTGTTTTATTGTTTTCTCCCAAGTGATTAATACAGTGTTATGTACACAGGAAGCACTCAATAAATATCCTTGATTGATTGATAGAGTTAAACACTTCTGAAACCTCCCAGAAAACTATTTTTCAAAATATTGTTCATCTTTTCCATAATATTTTCAATGCAAAAAATGGACTTTGTTGATTTACAAACCCATCCTAATTCTGCCACAATTAACTGAAGAAGATTAAATGTCTTTGTGTGACTTCTGTCAATAGAAGAATTATATACTTTAGAATGTGACATCAGAAAAGTTGGGTTATTTTCCAATGCATCACTAATGTATTTTTTGTTTCTAGAGGATTTCTCTTGTTTGCATTCTGTATAAAATCCAGGGTTTCCTTGGAAAATTGGCAGTTTTTGCTGACATCTTGTGTGTGGCACTATTCCTCTAGTTCCAATATACAGCCCTAACCTCAAAATCAAAATTTGGTCACTAAGTTTTGCATCATCCCCAGAGCCCTATACCTCCAATTATGTAGAGTTATATGAAGTGGTCTACTACCCATGTTAAACTGGAGCTGTAATGCCAGGCAAGCATCTTTGTAGTTCGCATATGCCAGAAAGGAGTTATTTCTAAAGAAACACACACCAGGCAGAAATATGCTAGCTAAGTCAGAGATGAATGCTAAAACAAACCTTAGAATTTTTGAAAATTAAATCTGGTCTTAACCTGAATTTTAAAAATAATTATAAAGCCACCCCTTGAATTATATGTTTTTTATGTTCCAAAATCCATCCCCTAGATAGAGGTCCCTCCAATCTGCAGGGCCCCAAAGGAGGACAGTTTTAAGTGGAAACAGAGAAAGGAAAGTACTGACAGGGTGTCTCAGGGGCCAGTGGCTGACCAGACAGGAGCTATTTTTGTTTCATTAGGTCTGAACCTGCAGTGAACTTGGACATCCAACTGCTTAACCACATGAAGCTAGCTGCCCTTCCAAGGAGGTGGCTATCTGGATGCCTATTAAGTAAGGCAGTTTGTTTCCAGGATGTTTGTTGCCTCCAAATGGGGGAGAGCTTTAATTCTCACACTGGGAAAAATTCACACATTCTCACTCCAGAGGAGATTTGTTCATGGTCTAAAATCGGTTCAATCCAACACTTGCTTCAAGAATCACGGGACTTCCAGTTTGTCTCTACACTGTAAGCTCTTTGTGGGCAGGGAATGTGCCAACCAATTCTGTTGTATTGTACTCTGCCAAGTGCTGAGTACTTACTCTGCACACCGTAAGCATTCAATAAATACTACTGATTGATTGAGAGTGTTGAGAATGGAGTGGAAGGAACTGTTAGTGTTAGGCCAGAAAAAATAATAAATCAGAAAAAAGTCTATGCATGCTCATGCCCTTCTCCTCTCTTTCAAATGACTGAGAAGCAGCACGGCCTAGTGGATGGAACGTAGACCTGAAAGTCAGAAGGGCTTGGGTTCTAATCCCGGCTCTCCCACTTGTCTGCTGTGTGACCTTGGGCAAGTTACTTCACTTCTCTATGCCTCAGATCCCTCATCTGTCTTATGTGGGACAGGGACTGTGTCCAAACTGATTACCTTGTATCTACCCCAGGGCTTAGAACAGTGCTTGGCACATAGTAAGTGCTTAAATACTTCAATTATTATTATTATTACAAGCCTGCCCCATTGCTGTCTCAGTACACCCACTGCAGCTGCAGGGGAAATTTAAACAGCAATGACACTCACCTCAAAGTAGCAGAGTGTAGCTTGCATGGTTGACAGTTTATCTGTAAAATGATAAATGCTTTGAGTATTTTATCAACCCTCTGGAAGAAACAGCTATCCTCGCCTCAGAGGATGAGTTTTAAGTTACTTTCTTCTGGGTTTTCCTGACTTAAAGACAACCAGAAGTTGAGGCAGCCTGATTATGGAAATCTTACTGTAAGGCTTGGTAGAGGTAGTAAACCAGCTTTAATTCACCTGCACTCCTGGTTGAGGTAATAGGGAGGTAGGGCTGTCTTGCAGAAAATATGAATGTTTAGAATGATTTACAACAAGTTTTGAACAGTTGCTTTGGCCTTTTATTTTGACTAAGAGGCCCATGAAGAGGCGACTGCAAACACAGTTGCAAGTAAAAGTCATGGAGGCTCTACAAGACAGCTAATCTGCCATTTCAGAGTTAAATGCCTCTTGAAGTCAGGAGACCTGCTACTAACCTCCTGTAAAACCTTGGACAAGTCACTTAGCCTAAATGTACCTCAGTTTCCAAATCCACAAAATGGGGATAAGATACCTTCCTCTTAGACTGGGAGTCCTTGTGGGACTAAGCCAGATCTGATTACCTTGTCTCTCTAACACAGCAGTTAGAACAGGGCTTGAAACATAGTTCTTAATAAAAACCATAAATGAACTAAAACTGCTGCATCCCACATTAATCTCCTGTCAATAATCCCAATAGCTTTTCCTAAACTTTGTTCTTCAGAATATCTTCTGCTGCTTTTGTGATGTGCCATTATACCGTCAGTCCCGTAGAAGGTCAGGGACCCCTGGTGTCCATGGAACCTGAAACATGATAATACTAAGAATTTTAATAATCATGGCATCTGTTAAGTGCTTATTATGCTACAAGCACTGTACTAAATTCTGGGGTAGACTCCAGATACCCAGGTTGGACACGATTCCTATCCAACATGGGGTTCAAAGTAGGAAGTAGGAGGGAGAATAGCTAATGAATCTCCATTTTGCAGATGAGGGAACTGAGGCACAGAGAAGTTAAGTGACTTATCCAAGGTAACCCAGCAGGCAAGTGGAGGAGCGAGGATTAGAACCCAAGTCCTAAACCCATGCCCATGTTCTTTCCACTAGACTATACTCCTTCCTTATATGTCCTGGGCAATGGCCAGCACGTTTCCGAATGGCTCCAACAGAGACATGAGATCTTGAGGCATCACCCTTGAGTAGATCTTGCCTCTAGCAGAATCACTACCCTTAAAGACACACCACACACACACACACTCTCTCTAATCAGGAGCAGAGTCTCCCTAGCAGACATGCTGTACCTCCTGGGCACATGGCAGCGCGACGTTGCATAATAACATGCGAAATGAAGCCTGACTTAAATGAAAATATCATATAAAACAATAGAAGTAATTAAATTCCCTATAAGCACATCAATAAAATAAAATTAAAAAACACAGCAGCAGCTTGGCCCTAAGGAAAAAAAAATGAAAAAGCAGAAGCAGTGTCACATGAAAAACAATGGAGCAGAGATCTTGGATGAAGAATTTCTGCTGACATTTTCCCAAGAAAGAAATAAAAAGAAAGCCTGATGTTGGCCTTCTCTAACTCTGGAGCCTTAATTTATGATTGGACTTGGATCCTTCAGAACCTCTCCCACAGTGCTCTTTCAATGGCTTCTCTATTGTGTCACACCAACGTGCTACACTCTGTGCCTTTGAACCATCACAATACATTAGCAGCCACCTCACTTCTACTTTTCTGAGGGAGCATAAGAAACTCAGAGGTTCGATGGCAAAGGGTCTTTATCCCATCATTTGAAAATTAATTAAATTCAACAGCATAGCAGCAGTATCATCTTTGGTCTTTGAGATTCAGTTTTCAGGAGCGGAGAGCTTCAACACACCCAGTTGTCCTTCACTGTCTCCATGCATGTGTATGTGAGATCAGAAGAGAGGAACTCATTGAAATGTCATGTGGTGCCTTCACCCCCTGCTACCTCTATCAGCCCCTTCTCCCAACACATCACATTAGAGAAGCAGTGTAGTCTAGGGGAAAGCACATGGCCCTGGGAATCAGAAGGACCTGAGTTTTAATCCACTTATCTGATGGGTGACCTTGGGCAAGTCATTTAACTTCTCTGTGCCTAGGTTACGTCATCCGCAAAGTGAGGAATTAAGACTGTGAACCCCACGTGGGACAGCGACTATGTCCAACCGGATTAGCTTGTAATCACCCCGGCCCAGCACAGAGTAAGTGCTTAACAAATATCTTAAAAAAATAAATAAAATAAACAATAACAAACATCAGATCACATGGCTCTTCCCCTGAATCGGAGTCTGTTCTTGCTCGGAAATGCCTGTCATGCTTCTCCCTCAATGAATCACTGACTGTCCTAGATCAAGCAGCAGAAACCATGCTAAATCAGTTTAAAAAAATCTCCAACTGATTGGAGATCAAGTAAATCATCAATAGAACTCCTTAAGCCCCTTCTGCGTGGAGCACTGCATGTCCCCACTATGGATCCACTGGAAAGAGGTTTGCTCTAGAAATTAGGAGACCTGGATTCTACTCCTGGTTCTTCCTAGTAAAGTACCAAAGAACCACCTTGGGCATTCTGCAAGGAGGGCAGACCCAGCGGGCATTCCCAGAAATAACTGGTCAGTATGGATGGAAAACACTGCAATGGCTACCAAGTCTCCACCTGCTGGATTAGGGCACTTTGGAGCAGTGTCAACACATGCTGTGGTCCCTTCAGATGCACAAAAGTCCTGAAGTGACAGTTGTGGGGTTTTAAACTGGGAAGATGAGAGACTAGTCAGAGAAGATGATCCTGAAGGAGGTGTTAATTCAAAAGGGCTCAGAGATGGGGAGTACATGACAGAGATCTCTGAGACAAAAAAAAAAAGATTTATTTTCTTCCACCTTGCATTTAGGCACTCACAACCTACTGTAGCACTTCTGTATATACCAATTTATATCCTCTACTACTTAAACACCTACTCATGCATATACCCATCTTTCCACCCTCTTCTGCCTTTCTGCAATTTATTTTGAGTCTCGCCCACTAGACTGTAAGGGCAGGGATCATGTCCTCCCAAGTTCTTAGTATAGTGTCCTGAACATAAAAGGTGCTTAATCAATTACCACTGATTGATTTATAAATAGTTGGAAAAAGAAGAAAAACAAAGATACAATTGGTAAAGATAACAAAAATAATAATGGCATTTGTTAAGCGCTTACTATGTGCAAAGCACTGTTCTAATCATTGGGGAGGATACAAGATGATAATAATGGTGGTATTTGTTAATCGCTTACTATGTGCAAGGCACTGTTCTAAGCGCTGGGGGGAAAAAAGGTGAACAGGTTGTCCCACGTGGGGCTCACAGTTTTTAATCCCCGTTTTACAGATGAGGTAACTGAGGCACAGAGAAGTTAAGTGACTTGCCTACAGTCACACAGCTGGCAAGCAGCAGAGCCGGGATTCAAACCCATGACCTCTGACTCCCAAGCCCGGGCTCTTTCCACTGAGCCACGCTGCTTCTCTATAATGCTACAGAGAAATCAAGAAATGAATTAATAAGTAAATAGTCTGTCAACTCCTTAAAAGCATGTAGAAGCAGTGTGGCTCAGTGGAAAGAGCACGGACTTTGGAGTCAGGGCTCATGAGTTCGAATCCCAGCTCTGCCACTTGTCGGCTGTGTGACTGTGGGCAAGTCACTTAACTTCTCTGTGCCTCAGTTCCCTCATCTGTAAAATGGGGATTAAGACTGTGAGCCCCACGTGGGACAACCTGATTCCCCTATGTCTACCCCAGTGCTTAGAACAGTGCTCGGCACATAGTAAGCGCTTAACAAATATCAACATTATTATTATTATGTATCATGTCTTCCAACTCTATTCAACTCACCCAAAGTGCTCAATACAGTGCTCTGCACACAGTAAGTGCCCAATAAATGCTACTGTTCGATTGATTATATAAGTAGCAAGCATAGATGAGCGTGTATATATAAGTAGCAAGCATAGATGAGCATATATATATATATACACGCTCATCTATGCTTGCTACTTATATATACACGCTCATCTATGCTTGCTACTTATATAATCAATCGAACAGTAGCTAAAGATAATGAAAAGTAGCTTTTGGGATGACAAGGCCTGGTATTGTGGAGTTCAATTGAAGGAGGCTTCCTGGAGGAAAAAGGCTGAAAGGAAGGCTTTGAGGATGGAGAGAGCTCTGGTCTGAAGGATTTGATGAGAGATTTACAAACAGCACCCAGCTGGTCAGGGGTCATCTGAGTCTGGTTAGTGCTCATCCTTGCCGGGTCAAAGATGGTGTCTGGTATTTGGGAATGGTTTTTACTCAGGGAGGTGAGTGAGGCAGTATGGTATGGCCCAAGCTTCTAGTTGGGCACTAACAAGGGGATGGATTGCCACACCAAACAAGATGCATGCAGGAAGACACAGTCTCATAACCAATAGATTGGTCAGTTAAGCCTCATAGAAATGCTTTCATAATCAGTATACACCATGACTAAAAGAAGTCTTTGAAAACTATTATATTAATTAGAAATGAGACTTTGGAAATTCATGCCTCCAGAAGGTTAGACATTTTTCTAACAAAATTTTGCCCCATGCAATACTTTCAGTGAAGACTCTTTTCATAATGAAAATAAAAAACAAATCCACAATTCTGGAATGTTTCCAATAACAGCAACTTCACCACGGCCAATTCCCTTTTAAAACTTCCCTTGAAGCACCCGACAATTCACATGCTTAAATGTCCTTCCAGAATATTCTGGACCATGAAATATGTTTTCATATCATTTTTGAAGGCACTTGTGATACATGCTATAAACTGACTATTTGAAGGCATTTTCTGTAGGCTATATGGCCTAAAAGTCAGGACACATGATTTAGAATTTTAGGGGAAAAAACAGTGGTAGGTGACTAAACAGGCAACTCTTACTTTAGACTCATATCACTATTACTTGAATCACAAGATTTAGATGATAATGACAACAATTATGGTATTTATTAAGCATTTGCCAAGCACTGTCCCTAAGCACTGAGGTAGATACAAGGTAATCAGATTTTCCCACGTGGGGCTCACAGTCTTAATCCCCATTTTACTGATGCGGTAACTGAGGCACAGAGAAGTGACTTGCCTTCACACAGACAAGTAGCAGAGCCTGGATTAGAATTTACAGATGATAGACTTCAGAATTTCTTGGGTCAGCAGTGCCTTTGGGTGTAGACCTTTTAGGTATCTCACAGAGAATGAAGTTTGGTGATTGGATAAAAATCTGTCCATTTCAGTTTCACTTCAACCTCTGCACCTTTGGGTTGTGAGCTCATTGTGGCCAGGAAATGTGTCTGCTACACTGTACTCTCCTAAGTGCTTATTACAGTGCTATGCACACAGTAAGCACTCAATAAATATGATTGACTGACTGAATACAGCTTGAAATCAGCTGGAGGTGGCAAGGAGCATTTTGAACTTTGAGCTAAATTGCTGAATTCACTGCCCATAAAGGGTGGGCCCCAGGAAATTGGTCTGTTTGTCAAGTTTAATGACTTCTGCTACTAGAAAGAGAGGCACTGAACTGCAGATGGTGTTTCACATAGGAGATCCACCTACCATTAGATAACAGGTACAGGAATTCTGGAGCTGGAAGGAAACCAGGAAGCTACCTGATCTATTCACTGTGCTTCATTTTTCAACTCTTTCACCACCCACCTCTTGCTCAGCCCACTCCTCTGCCTTCTTCCTTCCAATCTGGCAGACCACTGATTTCTCCATCTTTAAGGCCCTTCTGGATTCACAAGTCCTCCAGGAGGCTTTCCCTGATTCCTCTCTAACCTCCTCACCCTAATTCCTCCTTCCTGCCGTTTTAGCACTTCTGTTTCACCCAAACACGTGGGGATTCACCAACCACGACCTCCATCATCACCCCGTACCACTTATAAGCATACTCTTTTGCTTTCCTGCATCTTATTTTATTTTAGTGTCTGTTTCTCCCACTGGATTGTAAGCCCCTTGAGTGGTGTAGGGATTTTGTGTACATACTCTATTGTATTCTTTCAAGCTGTTAGTATAATGCTCTGCAGAGAACACACACTCAATTAATGATATTAGGAGTAATATTTATTAAGTATTTATTGTGCACACAGCACCACACTAAGTGATGGGAAAGAATACAGAGGTTGGATTTAGACATGGTCCTTGTCCCTCAGGGGACTCACAATCTAACAGTAAAAAGAGGGAGAGGGGATTGGTGCCAGATACTCAAGCAGGATTGAAACAGAACACTGAGACGGCATCAAGGCACAACAAAGATGAGTAGTGAACTGTGGTAGAAGAGCAAATTATTAGGCTACCCTTGGCTCAGAGTTGAGAGTCACAGCCGCAGCCACTACTGAGTGATTGATTAATCTGTTACTAACTTCCATACACGACAAAGTTGAAACTATCCAGCACAGAATGTTTCCTAGCCGTCTTATTCTTAAGTCATCAAGGAAAGGGATTTCACAACCTGCTTTAGAGGGCTGTTCAGTTGTTAAATGTCAAGAACACCTTCCCTGAGCCCAACCACAATTCCTCTTTTTGGAGTTTAAATACATTTCCTTATATTTTATATTCTGAAGAGACAAAGAATCACGGCTAACCACTCTCGCGTTGGAAAATATCTTCCTGTTTGTGACGATTACCAAGTCTCTCCTCAGGATTCTCTAGCTAGAAAGTTCACCTCCTTTATCCTCCCCTAGTCGGTCAACATTTCAAAATCTGCAATCATTTTGTTTATTCTTTTCTGGACTCGCTCCAGATTCCCCAAAATTCCTTATTCATAATTCAATCTTGGAAAGGATTGCTTTGTGCCTTATAACATCCAATAAGTTCTTGTTCATTTCTGTTGTTTTGCAGCCTACACTAAACTCCTGCAGGAGAAAAGTCTTGCAACCTGAAGTCTATTATCAGAACTCCACTAACTATGGGATACTGCTGCTTTGAATATACAAGTTTAGAAATGGTTTCCAGGTTTATGAACTTTGAAAATATGTTGTTATGGCTCATGTTAAAGAGTCACCCAAATTTTCATACAGTGAATCCAGTGGAATGATGAAAACCACAAAGAAAGAATAGGTGATAATGGCTTTCTTCTCCCAGCCAATAGGTTTACTTCATCTCCTTGGATGTAGAAATTCCAGCACAACAAGATCTACAATAAGTACAAAGTGAGTCCCAGAAGTCTTTTCCAAGTAAAACAGTCAATCCTCCAGAGATCTTTCCATTTAAGGGCTGAAAAATGTTTTTTTTTTTAATGCTTCTCCTCCCTCAGAAGCTGAGAAGGGATAGTGTGAAACCATGTCCTGACACTCTTGATACAGTGCATTATACCCAGTTGGCACTCAATAAATGCAATTTCTTGAAACAGTGTTAGTAAAATAATATATTTGGTATTAGCAATCTTACTATTGCTACTACTACTAATGATAATTGTGTATTTGTTAAGGTCATATTATGTGTCAAGCATTGTACTAAGCATTGGATATGATGCAAGATAATCAGGTCTCAAATAGACAGCCTAAATAGGAGGGAGACCAGGTACTGAATTCCCATTCTGCAGATGAGGGAAATGAGGCACAGAGAAGTTGAGTAACCTGCCCAAGATCAAACCGCAGACAAGCAACGGAGCTGGGATTGGAAGCCAGGCTGACCCCCCAAGTGCTTTCCACTTTCTGCTAGGCCATGCAGCTCTCACAAACAAATCTCCCTGTCTTTGGATAATTTTGACACTCAAAACAAATGTCGGCCTCAATAAGGAAGATATTTCAGGTGGAAGGATTTTTTTTGCTTTGAAATACCTGGAAAATTAAAGCTACAATGTACGTTTAGGCCTAAGCTACCTGGAGAGAGTGTTGTTTAGATTCAGATTACCTTTTCTTTAGAGGAAAGGTATTACACGAACTAGATAAGCAAAGGCAGAGTTCAGATATCCAGAACTGTACATGAATCTCAGGATGGGGTAGACAATCCAGACAACATGGCTGAGTCAGAAATATATAGAACTTAAGCAAGGAAACAAGCAGAGGGTACTTTCATAAAATAACACTGAGAAACAGCGTGGCTGAGTGGAAAGAGCACGAGCTTGGGAGTCAAGAGGATGTGGGTTCTAATCCCATATCTGCCACTTGTCTGCTGTGTTACCTTGGGCAAGCCACTTAACTTCTCTGGGCCTCAGTTCCCTCATCTGTAAAATGGAGATTAAGATTGTGAACCCCACATGGGACAACCCTATTACCATGTATCTACCCTACTGCTTAGAACAGTGCTTGGCACATAGTAAGCGCTTAACAGATATAATCATATTATTATTATTTGATGATAGACCCTAATCCCCTTGAACTCCGAGCAACTAAATTAGTTTTTCAAACCATATATTACCTAGAAAATTGGTACCTTCTTCAGGTGGATTTCCAAATGGCTGTGGTTTCCCGCCCAGACAAGTAAATTGAAATTGAAAAGGAATAGGGAATCCCATTCCTAGGCTTTCTTCAGTCACCATGGAAACATTCAATAGTATTTATCTATTCAATAGTATTTATTGAGCGCTTACTACATACAGAGCACTGTACTAAGAACTTGGAATGTATAAATCTGTAACAGATACAGTCCCTGCCCTTTGATGGGCTTACAGTCTAATCGGGGGAGACAGACAGACAAGAACAATGGTAATAAATAGAAACATCTATGTGGACTGGGGGACGGGATTGGGCAGTACTGGAGTAGGGGGAGATGGAATTTTGGGTGTCTTGGGGGTGCCCCATGGCATCTGGCCCGGGTGCGCGAGAGGCCGCACACTGATTTTAAGGACTTGGCTGGGGCTAGCTGAGGGTTGGCACATATTCCTAGTGATTCTGTAATTTTGGCCACTGCCATCTCCTTATCCATATCTCCTTAAAACCTTAGGGGTCCATGAGTTCAGCCCATGTAAATATGCACCAAAACTGGCCACAAAGAAATGTTGGCATCATAAGTTCCATAAGTAGATGGTATTAAGGAATTTCTTTCGCCTATTTTGAGTTACTAAACCAATCTCAAGTGGGAAGTTCTGGAAGATGCTGTCTCTACACCGATGAAGAAAATGTCAATCAACAGGGCAGCATAATTCATTCATTTCCATCCCAACAAATGAATAAATCCCATGCAATCCAAAATATGGGGCTCTACAGCACCTACTGAGGTGATAGTACAAGGTTGGGTAAGTTATATGTAGGCAAACTAAAGACAATGGTTTTGCTGAAAAAGGCATGACTATTTATACAAATGTCAAATATTCATAAATGGATCCCCATATGTAAGCAAAGGATGATACACTTTCGGCTTCAAAATATCAGGTTTTTGCTGTAAACTTGAATTTTTCTAGGAAGGGAAAGATGATCAACAGCAGTAGAAAGAACAGATAGAACTGTGCATTTGGGGCATTTCAAATATATATTTTTCAGTGAAAAATTTAGCATCCCCATACCAACACGGTGTTGGGGATGAAACAGTCAGAAATCAAGAAATGTCAGCAGGAGCTCTGCCAAAAGTGATGAGGTTTTGTGAAACGCAGCATAGCATAGTGGCAAGAGCACGAGCCTTGGACTCAGAGTGCCTGGGGCCTAGTCCTGGCTCTGCTGTATGAGTTTGGGCATGTCTCTTCATTTCTCTGTGCCTCAGTTACCTCATCTGCAATACAGGAATTAAATCCTCCTCCCTCTGACTTAGACTGTGAGTCCCACATGGGACAGGGGCTGAGTCCAATCTGATTATCCTGTATCTACCCCAGAGCTTAGAAAATGCTCTGTATATAATAAGTGCTTAACAAATACCATTTAAAATTTTTTTTAAAAAATTAAAAAATAAAAGGAATGACCTTGGGCATGGCATGGGGTGAACAGGCTCAATAGGACTTCTGAAAATAGCTGACTTGCAAAAGCAGCAAAGTCCACAGTGGCTACGGAGGTCAATTCCCTAGCGATGTTCTGCTAGCCTAAACCTTACGGCACAGTGTTGGCAACAGGATCCAATTGCTTTGTCTATATATGGGTTTTGAACATAAATGTTTGGTGTGCATTGCTCAACTTGTTGTCTACCTGACTGCTCCCTTGCTTGTGGCATCCACTACCCTAGTGGGAATATAATGGAAAGAAGCAAGAAAACGTGACCCTGCACAAACTTCAAGTTCTCTACACAATGCACTCATGCAGGTTCCTGTTCATGAAGTATCACTAAAATCCACCCTTTCCTCTCCATGCAAACAGCTACTGTGTTGATCCAAGCCCTTATCCTATCCCACCTTGACTACTGCATCAGTCTCCTCGCTGACCTCCCCACGTCCTGTCAGTGAGGAAGTTGTATTTATTGAGTATTACTGTGTGCAGAGCACTGTACTGAGTGCTTGGGAGAGTACAAAATAGTAAATCAGACCCATTCCCTGCCCATCTCCCCCCACTCTAGTCCTTACTTTACTCTGCTGCCAAGAACATTTTTTCTAAAAATAGCTCAGCTGTCATCTCCCCACTCCTCAAGAACCTCTAGTTACTGTCCATCCATCTCCACATCAAGGAGAATATTCCATCCTATGAACTTCAAATCTCTCAATCAGTTCGTCCCCTCATATCTCACCTCACTGATTTCCTACTACAACAAAGCCCGCACACTACGCTCCTCCAATACCAACCTAGTCACTGTAACTCTATCCCATTAATGTCACTAATGATTCCTTGCCCATGTCCTCCCTCTGTTCTGGAATTCCTTCCTTCTTCATAGTCACCCATTACCGTCCCCACCTCCAAAGCCTTATTAAAATCATATTTCCTCCAAAAGTTCTTCCCTAAGTCCTCATTTCCCCTACTCCCTTTCCTTTCTGGGTTGCCTAGGCACTTGGATCTGTACCTTTTAAGCACCTGATATTCACCTCATCCTTAACCCCACAGCATAATCGATTTATTTTTATGTCTTCCTCGCCATCTTGACTATAAGCTCCAGGAGGTGAGGGAATTCATGACTGGGCTGATGTTGACCCATAATTTACATCATCAACATCATAATCATTATCAGTGGTATTTAACTAGTGCTCACTGTGGGCAGAGCACTGTTATTAAGCACATGGGAGACCCCGATACAACAGATTTGGTAGATATGTTCCCTGGGCACAATGAGCTTACAGTCTAGAGGGGAGACAAATATTAACATAAATGAATAATGCAAAGAGGAGAGCATGGCTTAATGGATGGAGCATGGGTCTGAGAGTCAAAAAGACCTGATTCCTAAGCCCGACTCTGCCATAAGTCTGCTATGTGGCCGTGGCAAGTCACTACACTTCTCTGTGCCTTATTACCTCATCTGGAAAATGGAGATTAAGACTGCAAGCGCTATGTTGGATGGGGACTTTTTCCAACCTAATTACCTTGTATTTACTTCACACTTAGTACAGTGCCCAGCACATGGTTAAGTGCTTAACAAACACCACAATTATTATTATGATTATTGTGAAAAACTTCATCATTCATCATGATCACTAGTCTAATGACTCCTCTGGGTGAACCTTATCTAAACAGAGAACCATATTTTCTTAAGATATAACTTCTGCACAAAGGACCCCTCATCGTACCCTTCTTGCCTTTCTGCTCTCTTCACCCACTAAATCCCAGCCCTGTTTTCATCATTCCTTCTTAGAAGACCGTTCAATTATACCCTGTTCCTGGTTCTCCCAACTCCTTCCCCTTGTGATCTCCCAAATTGGACCTTTCTCCTTCTTCACTTCCAACAGACCATCCCTCTCCTTACATTCAAAATCCTCCTTCATTGTTATCTCCTTTAAGGAAGGCTACACTAATTAATTCCCAGCACTCTGTTATATAAATCCATCATCCATTTCTAGCCCTTCCAAATTTATTTATATTCTTCCTCAGCTTTTCTGTAGTTGTTGATTCAATAGTAAATTTGAATTTTTCTTGACTTTTTCTTGCACACATTTTTATGTCTGTCTCCTGCTTTAGAGTGTAAACTCCTTGTGGACAAGAAACGTGTCACTCCTTTGTATTTAATATGGAATAGTCCACTGCGTCAAACAGATGCTCAGGAAGTATTACTACTACTTCTACTGAAACCAGGAGGGGCCAAGACCAGGTTCAAAAGGGGCAGCAGCACATTCAGAAAGGGCAGACCCAACCAGCAGTAAAAAGAGCCAGTTGTTTCCTCCAGGAGATGCTTTAAAGTGAGGTTAAAACCTGTTCCAGGGAGGAGAGGAATGGGAGAAAAATCAAGGGTGGAGACTCAAGTTTAGTGTACGGAAGAAGGCAATAGTAAACAACTTCTATACTTATACCAACAAAACTCTATGGATTAATTACCAGAAAGATCACAGGTGGAGGTGGGGCGTTCTGGGAGAGATGTGTCCACGGAGTCGCTATAGGTCGGAAACGACTTGACAGCATACGACAAGACAAAAGCACCGTGGTTTGATAAAAGAAAGGGCAAGCTCACCAACTGAAGGTGTTTCCTAGCTTTGGAGATAACAGCATGCTGCTTTTCAAACGCAGTGAAAAGGAGGCATAGTCACACGAATTTGGCACCTCAATTTAGGCTGAGTGTACAGTGTTGTGGGGGGATTGTGGAAATAGGTAGTTTTTAATCCAAGACCTTCCCCTCAATGGATCTTGGAATCCCAGTTCCTTCTTTAATATCTGTCTGTTCCATGCTAGGTTAGGTTGGTCCTGTTCAGACATTTGGCCCAAACAATCATATCAAAACAAAGCTTTTCCTCACTGCCCCCGGGTCTCATTCAGAAGTGACTGACAAAGTGGCTGACCACGGCTGCCTTCCCACCAGCTACTTAGAGTCCCTGATCCCAGCAAGCTCCTTGCCTGCTAGGATAGGGATAAAAGCTGCTCCTCTGCACCCTTAGGCCTCTCCATCCTCCAAGACTTTGAGCCATTTTGGAGTATTTTTTGTGTTCTAATGTTTCATCACTCCCGATGTGTCTCTCTCCCATCCCGTTTCCTCACTTAAAATCTTAGCCGCCCAGTGGTCTTCCTGAGGTTTCATGGAGCCGGCAGACTGTGGATACCCCCTGAGGGAGAGGAACCGTATCTAATTCCCACCTGCTTATTCTCTCTCAGTGCTTAGCACAGTGTTCTGCACACCGTAGGGTATAAAAACTATTTTTAACAGTATTTCAAAGAGATCACGCTACTTAAGGCACCTTAAAGCCTGTGCTGGCTGACTGCCCATTGACTAAAGATCTTAAGTTCTTTAAGATCTTGAAAACTTGAGAAGCAGCGTGGCTCAGTGGAAAGAGCACGGGCTTTGGAGTCAGGGCTCATAAGTTCGAATCCCAGCTCTGCCACTTGTCAGCTGTGTGACTGTGGGCAAGTCACTTCACTTCTCTGGGCCTCAGTTCCCTCGTCTGTAAAATGGGGATGAAGACTGTGAGCCCCACGTGGGACAACCTGATTCCCCTGTGTCTCCCCCAGCGCTTAGAACAGTGCTCGGCACATAGTAAGCGCTTAACAAATACCAACATTATTATTATTATTAAGTTCTATGAACGTGCAATGTACTGAAGTGTAGTCTGGCCTGACAGACTCTTGGGAACAGCCTTAAAATTATATTTTTCTTTTCACCTGACCTGCATGAAATAATCCCATTGAAAAAAAAAATCTTTATTCCGCTTATTTCTCAGGTGCATGGAAAATGTAAATATCAAGATATCTTTTCATCATTGTGGCTGACTTCTCTAATCATAACAGGATACCGGAATTGGCTAGGAATTTTCCTATGCAAGTAACAGATTCTACTCTGAGGAACAAGAATCTGTTGTGGAATAGCAGACCTTGAAGAAAACATGAAGCATCAGGAAATGAAAAAAGGATCAGATTAATTTTATATTTATGTAAATATAAATACATATATCCACACACCCATACACAAATGGGAAGACTACTTTTTCCTCTTCTATATAAATGGAGTTCTGATTTTATATAATACACCTATATATGTATAATAATGAGATTTTATATATACATGTATATGTAACAATACCCATATGAAGACATTATCTGTTATTTTCTCTTACAAAACCACTCAAATTATCCTTATTGTTAGAGATCCACCCAGAAGAAAATGAAAATGTCCATTTACTTGCTTTTTATGACAGATGTTGGGTCTTACATTTTCTGCACATTTTATAATTCCCCAAACACACTTTGTATCATGCATTTCTGTTTCTGATTTTTACTTTACTTTTAGGAGGTTCAGACTTTTTTGATCATCTTGATAGTATTATTTTGTGGAATTCCATATATCACTATTAATGACCTCCCTGTGGAAATTTAAACACTATTTTGAGGGGTGGAGGGATTATCTAAGTTTGGGACATTTGCTATAATGCATTTTAATAAGGCAAGGATTATTAAAGTAAATATGAAGTCAAGGCAGTTCTATGTATACTTAGATTTCCTAAAAGCAATTTATCAAACTGTTTCAAGGCCTTAAAGAAAACAATTGAAGGTTACCTATATGCCACCAAAGCAATATTTACATAAGAGGCTTGGTATACACTAGGCTTAACCCTTTGGATTCTAAAGTTGCAATTTCTACTTCCATTAATGGTGAAAGGAACGGCTAGCTCTTTATGGTTCACGGAGCGCCTCAGAACTTATGTTAGGCATGAATCTGGTCACCAAAAGCAGAAGTTAAAGTCAGGCTTCCAAGAAAAGTTTGAAATATCCCTTTTTTATTTTTAACAATGGTCTGAGGGAATATTTAATGATCTATGAGGTAACATGCTAAGAGACACATTACTACCTACAATGGAAGGGAATAATCACTCTGCAGAACAGGAATGTTTAACTAGCACAACAAAGCAACAGATCTTCCCTGAAATGAGAAGCAGCAAGGCCTAATGGATAAAGCACAGGAGTGGGAGTTCTGAGTTTTGATCCCTGCTCCACCACTTCCTCCTTTGTGCTGAGCAAGTCGCCTACCTCTTTGATTCTCAGTTTCCTCCTCTGTAAAACGGGGGACTTAATATATTTTCTCTCCCCAGGCAGACTATGAGAGCCCAGTGTGGGATAAGGGTTGAGTCTGATCTGATTAATTTGAATCTACAACAGTGCTTAGTACAGTACTTGACAGAGTAAGCATTTAACAAATACATGATCATTATTATTATTATAATTTATATATATATATATATATATATATGTGTGTCTTTGCTCTACCCAGTTGATGATGACCCGAAATCTGTCTCATGGCAGTAAATTAAACTAGTACAATAATTTCAGCAATTTTCTGGGCAGGCTGGGCAGGAATAAGTTCCTCCTTGGCTACAAGGCCAGCAGTTTTTTCTGACAAAATTTTATTTAATTATTTGTGCGTGTGAGTGTGTGCCTGTGTGTGTGTGTGTGTGTGTGTGAGAGAGAGAGAGAGAGAGAGAGAATGTGTGTTTCACTCCACGCTCAACATAGGAATTGATTTTCTCTCTTTGGGTTGAACAAGGCAGTTCACTGACCACTATGCCTCCCCTTTTGAGTCCCCCATTCCCCTGCCCCTCACAACATGTCCTGTCCAAAAAGTCTAGTGAAAAGTCCCTCAAGCCACAGAAAGGACCTACAACCACTTTGCATTCTTATTATTAGCAAAGGTTTTCGAGGCTATCCAGGTACGACACTGAAAAAGAATCATCTGGTAGTACTTAGGTTAAGATTAACTCTCATTTGCATCACAATCTTTATTTAGTTATTCAGCAATATGCCATTAATCAATGTCCCTACTGATTGGATCCATTCAATTGGTGCATCAGTGCAATGAATGGAATATATAAACACGTTTCAAATATATTTATTCAGCTCTCTATACAGGAAGGTAAAATCACTATTCCAACTGGCACTTAAGCTTGTCAGACAGGTTTCTCCCTCTACTTCCCCGCCACCCCACTGTTGTGTAAGATGTACTAATACTGAGCCATCTGCAGTGATGAAAACTGAAAAACGTACTAGTAATAATTCCAGCAATGGGCTCACTACTGTTTCAATTTCTGCCCTTGGCTAAGACACTAATCAAAGTTCAAACACTTCAAGTGAGGACTAGCCATTTTTTACTGTTGGTCCTGCCGCATGAGGTAAGCCATCAAGGGCATTATCCAGGGCATTATCTTGAGGTGAAACAGGTTTTGGTCTACGTTTTCCTTCAGCTTTTATGAAGCGATTCACTTTTCAAAAAGATTACTTCGGGGGCTGCAACCTAAAAACTGCTTTGGATCGTTCCCCAGATTCCTCTCAGAAGATCCCAGGAGATCCTCTAAAGGTACGCTCGGTATGAAACAGGATAAAACCTCCATGGCCCGTTAACACCAAAGTCGCTGCTGTTGTGAATGTGGCGAAAGGGGATGTTGAAACTTTTCCCATCAACCTTTCAACTGTTGATTAGTCAAATATGCCAAAGGCCACAAGAATAAACCAGTAGAATGTTTATGAAGGTCCTAGCACAGCTGAATTCTCTTATAGAGAATGATTCTAAAATGCTACTTTATCATTTGAATAACACAGTCAAAATAATTTCATGAAATTCACCTCCTCCTTCCTAAGTCAAATGGAAAAAAGTGTGTAACTTACACCAGAAAGTAGTGCTCGCGAGAGGGGCTGTGGTAAGCGTTACCTAACACCCCCACTGGACAACAGATGTGTAAGCTAGTATAAAAATGCTATTACAATTTTTATTAGACTTTGAGCACAGTCCCAACCTGATTCCAATTGCCAAGATGGTCAACTGCCTTTGCGCACAAGGAAATTAAAAACACACAATGTTAATGCACTTATTGTATATGCTGTTGAGTCAAATTTGCCCTCCTTTTCTTTAGTGCTTATATTTTAAAATGTGTCATATATCATCTCAAGATTCTAATGCATACAACCCATCTCATACATCTAGAAAAACTTGGCACAGGTGGTGATTAAAACAGTATAATAAAATAATAAAAATACAGAACAATTTTATGATCTGTACGACTGAGACGTATATTTAGATTAATATGCATTGCAAAATGCTGAAGGTAAATGAAACAATGAAAGACTTTGTATTATCGTCAGCAACTGAAATATTTAAACTCCAAGGGCTTGTTTACAAAACGTTTAAGTACCCTTTCTTTGTGCCTAGCCTTCATTTATACAACACTTGGTGCAAGCAAACTCAGTGAGCACTAATTCCCTTTTTTTTTACACCTATTAAAATTTCAACAGGTAAACTATCTGTATTTCAAGTGTTCTGCTTCTCCCCAAAACCAAACGAAAGCAAACAGTCCTAAAGGCTGAGGCACCTCCTCATACCCGTGAATAGTTCAGGACCATCAGGAATTCCCAACTTCAACCGATCCCAGCTTTAGAAAGGAGGATGCCATTTTGAAAAATCCTAATTACTCTGAGGTGACTGACTGTACTTCAAGACTTTTCTGGCCCAAGGCTCCTCTTTGTCTATTTTTCAGGGCCCACTTTCCCAATCTACTGATAAATTGGGAATTGCAGTCTCCTTCCAACAGCCCAATTAGGAAAAAAAAAAAAACAGTCAAAAAAGGAAGTTGATTTCTCCCAAAGGTATACAAACTATTCCAATTTTGACTTCCATCTATGAAAAGAAAAATAAAGCGAAAACAATGACAGAATTTCAGCAAAAAGGAATCTAGAAGTTTGGTTGCCTCATTAAAGATTTATTTTGGCAAAAAAAGAAATGACTTGTGACAAAGTTTGGTTGGAAAGAAAACACTTTCTTATCTCAAAATGAATTTGGAAGCAACAAAGACAATCAAATTTGCAGGCTCTCACAGTGGATCATTGGCCTATGGTTTCATGGCAACAGAGAAGCTCTGAAGGACAGGACAGAGGAGGCCGTTGGCATGATTGGACATGAGATCATGTGGGAAATTGGATGTCAGGATTTAAAACCATAAATTCTTTTTAAAGAAAAAAGACCAATAAATAGAGATACTAGAATAGCAACCATAAGCCTATGTCAGCTTTCAGACTGTGTAGTTTTTGACCCAGCATTTAACCACGTGCAATATTGGAGGGAAAATAAAATATATTTGAATAGCTCAATATAAACATTTTTGCTAATGTTGTACAGACATGTATTGCATAACATTAAATTCTAGAAATCTTGTCAACCCACCTTCCTTAATCTCGCTAAAAACAACAATGACACTTGGGAAAAAAAAGCCCTTCTCTACAGTCATTTTCTCAGGACAAATAAGTGGGCTGAGGCAGCAAATTCCAGCATGTATTTTGCTAATTGTAGAAGACAGGCCTGCACCCTGACAAACTCACGCAGTTGTGCTGGAGGTTTCTGTATGCTTCCCTTGGTTACAATGAGAAAACTGTCTGGGAACATTTTGTTTAATGGCTCACCATTTTCCTGTGGTTTCCCGATCACGAAATAATTGTTTTACATTTTAACCTACTTGGGAGGAAAGTCCTCTACAAGGAATTCAGAAGAATGTCTATTCAAAGGTCCTCTATGGGGACAGTCTCCAAGGTGGTTCTCGCATATGATCTTTGTAATCACTGAGCTGGGGAACTTCTGGGAAATGATTTCCTTCTCCTATGGTGAAGTACACTGAGTTGTGGTGGTGAATCGGAAATGATCAAGACATATTCCTAGATCATCATTTCCTTGCTAGTGTTGCTGCCATACTGGTGTAAGTTGCATTATGCTCTTAAAGTGATTATTGCCCTTAAGAATGGGAAGCTCTACTAACCTGCAGTGGTCTCTGTTTGTCGCTGCCCTTAGGAGATTTCAATCCACTTGTTTGCTGCTGCAAGAGAAGTTGTCTTGCAGCTTGAAGGGCCTGAAAGTTAAAAATAGGCAAAAACGGTCTAAATATTTTGTGGAAAAAGAAAGAAGTTGGTCATTATTTCCCCTACACCTTAACACAGAGCAAACACCAGATTGCAACCCGGGTGTGATGGTTGCTTCCCCCAGAGTCCAGAATGAAAGACATTCCTTTTCCTTCCACCTCCAAAAAGAATCCACAAACCATATACATATAAGACTTCACTAAAAATTATGGATGTACATGTAATCCTGCAGGAAATAAAGTTAATTTGTTTAAAGTGCTTGAAGAGGAAAAATCATAAACTGCATCAATAGTCTCATTTCCACAAGGAACTTGTCTTTGAGTGTTCAACTAAAATGCCCACTCCCTCGTAAATTATCATTCAATTTGCATTTTCATATTACAATTTTGAAGCAAAAGCAGTAGACTTCAAGTGTTACCGGAAGCTGTAATTAAATTTGACAAATCAACATCAGATTATCTTGAAAGTGAATTAATAAGGATTTTCACTGAAGATTAAAAACACTTTTTTGTACTTACAATTCAAGGGGAAACCTCTCCTTTGACAAAATAAAGTGCAGTTTTAATGCCAAATAAAATTGAGTGGATTTGATTTGCACTCTTAGCAAAATCAGAGAACAAAGAAATTACCACTCCACCTATCCGGACTGCTCTGGAGGATGACAGTATACCAATCAAAATAGAATATGTTTTCATTTATATTTTATGTTTTCATTCCAACTCAGCAAAATAAAACTTAACGTAAGAAAATTCTATAAACATTTCATTTACCGGAAAAGGGATAGTTTAAGTGATTTTTGCCTACAGGCATTACATAAAAATAAATGCCATAAAACAAACACGTGTAAGGAAAGGTTTTAGAAAAAGAAATCAGTATAAACTAATTTTAAAAAACATTTATGAGAAATCTACTTCAAAAATTCATCTTTCTCTTTAATAACTGAGCTCAGAGAACACCAGTTATGTGATCTTAAAAAAAAAAAACTATGGTAAGACATTGCTATTCGACTATCACTAGAACACACAATGCGTTTCTCATTGTTGAGGAAAATATCATTTGATCAATATTCTCCTAAAAGAATCAGGATTCTCAGCTGATAAAGTACAGTTCTGATTAGAATCAATGAGCTGGTTTTTAAGATAGTTTCTAGTATCCATGACAACAGTTACTTTGACAAGACGTGCAGATGGCATTACACTGCCAGCTGGTGTGAACAATGTTTGAACTACTGCATTGAGATGCTGAGCAAACAGAAAAAGTTGCCACGTCTTAACCCTCAGGGAAGGCAGCCATCCCCTGATCAATTATGAAAAGACAGAGAGGGCTGCTACTGTCTGGCTCCAAGCAAGTTTTCTGAGCAGGCAGACAGAAAACCAAAGTAAACAAACTGAATGCACCAGCACCATCTCCTAACAACATTGATTTGTCTCCCCATCGAAGGCCCTGGTACAAGTCTGCAAAGCACATTTTGAACATTTGGAAGCTTCCCTACCCCGGCTTTACTCTTTTATCAAATTCTCAAGTAATCGTGGGTCAACTTAACATTACGAAAAGGACTACCTTCTCTCAGACTCAATCAATTCATGGGCATCTTCCATATCATTGTGCTCAAAAATAAGACTGATCCGGCAGCACTCAAAAAAAAAAAGACACAGAAAACTCATCCTAAACTCACACACCCGAAGAGCAACTCTTTATTACAAAATGGATCAATTTTCTTGGTGATCATGCTTCAAAACTCACTAGGTATATTTCTGAAAAACAACAACAAGGAAAAAAAAAAAGTGGGAAAAGGCTACAATTCTGCATGCCCTCAACTCTCTGCCTCAGCTTGAAAATTTCCTAAGAAATCACCCCTATTTAAAGAAAGGAAATCCTTGAAACACTGAGTCTTGGGTTGACTTATATCACTGGAATATGAGGATGACTTGAGAACAGAATTCAGTTTTATATGTCAACTATGATGTCAAGAGGCAGCTTGCCCCACTGGAACAATCTCAGGATTTAGGAGCCAGGAGTTCCAGTATTTGCCATTGTTTTTACGAGATGTTCTTCCCCTTGACGCTGTTTAGTGCCATTGTTCTTGTCTGTCCGTCTCCCCCGATTAGACTGTAAGCCCGTCAAATGGCAGGGACTGTCTCTATCTGTTGCCGACTTGTTCATCCCAAGCGCTTAGTACAGTGCTCTGCACATAGTAAGCGCTCAATAAATACTATTGAATAATCCTGGCTCTGTCACTGGCCTACTGTGTGACAATGGGCAGATCACTTAACTTCTCTGTCTCCTCTCCCTCTGTGAATGCTGTGTGGGGCAGGGACCATGTCCGATCTGATTATCTTACATCTAGCCACAAATACCATCATTATTAGTCCTTAGAGGTGTCAGCCATAGCTTTCTAAGATCATGACGTTAAAAAAAACCACCCATTTTTCTGAAGGTTACAAACAGAGGAACATCTGAATGTTGGTACACCGGGGCAACTTCTGCTTTTCTGCTTCTGAGGGCAGTTCAGTGCTCTACCCCGCTATGAGGATGAGAAATCCCCAAGTGTTCCCTACCAGGCCAACAAGGCCAGTCAACAGGCCATCTGAAGGAGAGGGTGGAAGTACAACCATCTTTGAAAGAGACTCATCTTTTAGTACAAAGGCTCGGTGAACACTACCTACTTTGTAATTTCAACAGTCTTATTGTGGTTGTGGAGACTGCCACAGCAAACACCAGAGGTAGAAGGATGGAAAACAATTTCACAAGATGAGAAATGATTTCAAACCCATGGAGAAACCAACGACAATTATCATCTGTAGAGGCAATATCATATGCTACTTTGCATTAAAAGTTTGTATTTTGTGTGTGTGTGTGTGTGTGTATGTATATACATGCAGATATGGAAAGAGAGAAACCCACTACCAGTTTCTGCTCAGCATTTTAGGACTGAGTCTCAGTAAACAATTGCTCAGAGATATGATATTCATCTCAGCAATTCATTACCGGTGCCATTCAAAACTATAAAAGATCATGAGATCAAGAAATGCTAAAACAGTTCCATCAATCTAATGTCTGCAATTAAATGCACGGGAGTGGTGTGAACTGGAAAATTTAGTGAAATGTTAATTCCCGAAAGGCACTTGTTCATTTCAATCACGGGGTAACATAAAGTGAATTCCAAAAACATTAACATAGTGTTAGGAATCAGTAGATGGTTGTGGTCCTATAAAAAATATCAACTAAAAGAAAACCCAACAGATGTTTACAGATTTTCCTGTTCAAGTTTAATTCAAACGAACAAGAGTGAAAGAATGAGTTCTAAGGTTGCCAAACCATATCCAGTTTCCAATAATGCATTTGTTTTGAATTAAGGGGGAACTTACGCTTAATGAAGTTATCTAATTTTAGTAAATCTGGGTGAAAATAAAAGCTGCATACTTGAAAAAAATCAAAATAATGGGAGTACGATTAAGTTAATATCATCTAATAAAATGAATGAAAACAATTACAATAAAGTATGCCTTAGCATAATAGTAAAGAATTGTCTTTCAGGCATATGGTTTCCAGAACTCAATGTGTCTTGCTGTAAAATATTTATTGGAGACGTTAACATTCTTAACAGTTACTGTGCAGTTTCAACCCAACTCAAGTCTAAGAAAAGAAACATAAAAGTTTAAAATATTTCATTTACTGAACTAACACAGATAAACCAATGTTCATGTTGATACCTGTTGTAAACTTGCTGATGGACTAATTACATTTTTATACAGTGTCCAGGTCAGCGTTGGGGATCGATAAATGTTGCAGAAGAGCAGCATCTCCTCAAATCAATAAATACGTTTTGCTAATGGATCTTGAAGCTCCTTACACCTTTAATAGTTTAATAACTTACATTTCTTTTACAAAACCAGGAGTACAACTTATGTATACAAATCATTTTCTTCTTTACTAAGTAAATATATATGTTTTGGAAAACAGATGTCACTCATATCTTTTCCCATAAAAACAGGAATGTTTAACCTATCAGCCTGTTGCATTTGAAACGTTAAAATGAAAAATGACATCTACGCCCATTAATATCTTCAATGTATAAACAGCACAGCGTGACACATTCTTGAGAGCTGAAGGCTACAAAATCTCTCTGAAACATAAATAACAAAGCACTCAGAAGCATATTTGATGTTGATATTCATCTCTGAGAAAAACACTGCTGCCTAGCCTTCTTATGAAAATAGATGCAGTCCAAATGGATCTCCTGTAATTGGTTTCAGATAGCGAGGTCAGAAGAAATATGATACAAGAAACTATTATGTGGAACAGGCGAAACAAGAATGTTTACACAGGCACTCCCCAGTTATACTGACAAGAGGTGTATACTTTGCAGATAGCCAGAACCAAAAAATTTACCAGAAGACATCCAGATTCTTTCTCCTCACCCTCTGTCTTTAAAAAAAAACAACACACCAAACGGTTTGACATTTTATTCTGAATCGTGAATAAAAAAGGAATCTAAAACAGAATTCCCTAGCACGGCTGTCCATACAAATATGAGGGATGAAAAATACGTAGTCTTCCTTACAAACCTGTAGACCTGTTCATATTTGGTTTTCCCAGCTAATTTTCCACTAAACAGAAAAAAAGTAACAGTGTGAAACTGATAAATGTGTTATCAAGTCTCATAATGCTGTTTAATGGAAGGAAATTAATCACTGAATTGTTGTAAATCTATTTTCAAACAGCTATCTATCAGAGTGAAATTATGCATCTGTAGTTATTGACCTTCATTTTATCATGTCTGATACATAATTAGACTAGTTTTGTGAAAAATAATGGTTAATTATTATAAAATATTTTGCCGTAATTATTAAATTTTTTTTAAGTTTCTTATTATACTCTTTCCATTTAGGATGTTAATATATACAATGCCACTGCATATAGTGTGTAATTGGAAGCTTAGCATATTAATTTCACAGCAGAGGTCATGGTGGAGTCAACCAGACAAGTACTAGGTTGCAGCATCTCTCTTCTCTCTAATTACCACTAGGAAGATGGCAAGGGAGAAAGCCTAATATCAAAGAAAATGGAGAGGGGCTAATGGCTGCTTGCCCTGAGGTTGCCTTCTCCTCCTCCGAGGTGGGATCTGCTTGGGGGATGGGTGGATCTAGGCCAGCAGGGGCTCAAGACAGTCTGGAGCTACTTTGGATGAAACTGGTTCAGAGGAAGACAGAGGATACCAGATCAGATTTGAACTGGCTGTGGGGAGTTCAGAGCTGCATTCGAGGTCCCCAGATGACCCCTAAGCTTGCCCTATGTAGAACACAATCCTGCAGGGATGAAACCTCTCTTCTTCCCCAACATCACCCCCAATCAATCACCCTCCCAACAACCCACCTGTTCCAGCAGATCTTGTGGTCTGTGGCTGGCCTGAAATCTTTGATGGGGACCAGGCTGGGCACATTTCTCCCTCAACAAGATGTAGGGATGTGCAATTCCCTCAACCAATCGAAAAGTGATTCCTTTTAGGTGACCCTTCCCTGATGTGCAGTGGTGCTGGACCATTCTTGCAACAGTTGGCCAAATTCTGGTCCAGGAGCACCTAAAATCTGGACTAATGGACTAACACAAGACCAGCCACAGCAAGCCTTGACCTTGGGCAGGCTGTACTCTCCCATACCCACAGGGGTGGTGGGAAATGGGACTCTTCTCTGGGAGTCAGTGCAAGAGAAATGGACTTCATTCTTTCTGCACTCCCATAGGGTCCAGTGAAGAATCACCCAATGAGCTAGATCTCCTTGGGCCATGCTACATTCCTGTTTCAAAAATGACAAGAGGTTATTCCCAGGACAAGCCCAGCAAGTAGCATGTTAACAGATAGCTCCATCATTCTTATCACCATTAGGAGTTCAGCTCCACACTAAGCACCGGGTTTCAAGGTGTTCCCAGTCTGAGCGGGTCATTGAGACCCATAAAAAATGTACCCGGGAAAGAGAAAAGTTGAAGCAGAGAAGGGAACAGAGATGTTTTCCCATGGCAGCCAGATGCCCTTAACTTTCTTTTCTTTCCCCCATTTTTTTTTTTTGCATGTGTGTGTGCTAACCTCACAGATTATTTATTCTGATGGCAAGATATGTGTATTATATCACCACTGAGTATGTGACTAGGTATGCAAAGGCATCCTATTCCAGAAAGCCTAACACAAGATGGTTGAATGAATCTGAATTAAAAAGCAACAATCATTTATTTTGGCAACATTTAGAGCAATTACTCATTTCAACTTTTTTTTTTAACCCAACAAACCTATTCCAGAATTGTTTCCTGGATATCAAAACTGGTAATACAGATGGTCCTGTTTCTCCTCTGTAAGTGTTTACCTTTCAACATATTGGACTACAAACACCTTAAGCTTTATATCCAAACTACACCACAGGCTTTTTTTTCTGTTTCAGAAACTGTGTGTGTGTGTGTGTGTGTGTGTGTGTGTGTGTGTAAAAGAGATATATTCTAAACTGATATTCCAAATGCCAGAGATGGGTATGCAATTAAGGTGTTATAGTTGCATACCTCTTATTTGGCGTCAATTCCCCGGCTCCTGGTAGCCTCATTTCTCTAATTCCTACCATTTACTATGTTCAGAGCACTGTACGAAGCACTTGGGAGAGTACAAGACAACAGAGTTGGTAGACACATTCCCTGCCCGCAGTGATCTTACAATCTATAAGGGGATTAATTGTTTGATTAATTGACGAACGTGGAGAGAACCACAGAAAAAAGGAATGGGAGATGGGGGGTATCTAGTCATGAGGTTGAGACGGTAACTGGGAGTCTGGGAGGAATTCCGCCAGGGGGAGAGAGACAATGAAAACAAAGCTGGAAGACGAGTACTTCTGTCTGTATAAATCCCTTGCAGAGGGACAGGGAGGGGAGAGGAGGGAAGATCAAAGATGTCAGAGCTGTTGGATTTACCAGGGGCAAAGTGGCTGGAGCCTGCGCTAGGACTGTAGTTAAAAAAGCAGAAGATTTTGAAAAGTCAAGGAATAAGACCAAGGAAAGATCAGCACAGTATGGAAACAGGATGGTTTAGGTGGGGATCACTAAAAGAAAGGAAGTCCTAAAGTGACTAACAAGTTTAGAGTGTGGGAGGCAGTGAAGATGGACAGGCCATGGGTGATGATGGGGAAGTCATGAAGAGGTGAAGGTTTGGGGGTTAGGGCTGTTACACTGACCTCTGCTTTAGGTATGTTTAGTTTAGATGGTGGCATGGCCTACACTGGAGATGGAAGCTAAGAGACAGGAAATATGAACCTGGTGGGAAGGTGAGAGGTCAGGGCTGGGGGTTAAGATCTGGGAGTCATCTGGGTATCCGTGGTAATTGAAACCACATGAGCAGATGAGCTTCCCATGAAAACGTCTTCTGATCCTAATACTTTTCTCAGGAAAATCAAATGCAATGACCAATAGAATTTAGGACCAGTAAAAAGACATCACAATAGCTGTCAGACTGCTTTCCCCACTCCTGCTACAGATAGACATGACGGGTATACAAGGCAGGAATTAAGACAGTCATAAACTCAAGCATTTTAGTGAAAATCCACAGCTAGGACAAACTAGAACCTGCCTACAGGCCTAAGAAAATAGGAGTCAGAGTAAACAAAAATCAACTTGAAAAATCCAGGCTTTCAAAATCATCTGCTAGGGGCCATTTTAAGAGTTGCTGGGAACAGGGATGGGTGTCTATAAATCTATTTACCATAGCTACATAGCTCAGAGCAAATCAATAAATAGTATTTATTGAGCACTTAGTGCAAAACACTATATTAAACACTTGGGGGAGTACAGTAAAGTTTAAAGTCTGTAGATACGGCCCCTCCCCACAAGGAATTTACAATCTAGTGGGGAAGACAAATGAAACTACAGCTAGGAAAGGTAATCAAATGTAAAGAGATGAACAATGCCAAGTGCAATTAATTATCTAAATGCAATGGGGATGTGAGATTCACCCAAGTGCTTAGATGACCTGAAAGTGTTGAAGTGGCAGTAGTGGTGAGAAAATAATAATAATAATGATAATAATAATAATAATGATGTTAGCATTTGTTAAGCACTTACTATGTGCAGAGCACTGTTCTAAGCGCTGGGGTACGTACAAGGTAATCAGGTTGTCCCACCATTGTTCTTGTCTGTCTCCCCCGATTAGACTGCAAGCCTGTCAAACGGCAGGGACTGTCTCTATCTGCTGCCGACTTGTTCATTCCAAGCGCTTAGTACAGTGCTCTGCACATAGTAAGCGCTCAATAAATACTATTGAATGAATGAATAATCCCCATTTTACAGATGAGGTAACTGAGGCACAGAGTAGTTAAGTGACTTGCCCACGGTCACACAGCTGATAAGTGGCAGAGCCAGGATTCAAACCCATGACCTCTGAGTCCCAAGCCCGTGCTCTTGCAATTGAGCCACGCTGCTTAAGAGAATGCGACTGAGAGAGTAATCAGGGCAGGCCTCCCGGAGGATATGTGATTTCAAAAGGACCTTGAAAATGGGGAAAGCAAAGGTCTGCCAGATGTGGTCTTTCATTCATTCATTTTTCCCAGGGCTCAGTACAGTGCTTGGCACATAGCGATTAACAAATACCATAATTATTATTATTATTCATTCAATTTAGCACTTACTGGGTGCAGAGAACTGTACTAAGCTCTTGGGAGAGTACAGTATAACAATAAAGAGATACATTTCCTGCCTGCAAGCTTACAGTCTAGAGGGGGAGACAGATATTAACATAACTAAATCACAGATATGGACATAAGTGCTGTGGGGCTGGGAGGGGGTGCTGAACAAAGGAAACAAGTCAGAGTGACTCAGAAGGGAGTGGGACAAGAGGAAAGGGATGCTTAGTCAGGGAAGACCATTCTGAGGAAATGTGCTTTCAGTAAGGTCTGCCATGGTCTGCCAGTCTGCCGCAGAAGGCAGACTGGGCAAAAGAGAGGGTGTGATTAAGGTGGTGGTGGTGAGAGAGATGAGAATAAGACATAATGAGTAGGTTGATTTGAGAAGAATGAAGCATGTGAGCTGGGGAGCGATGGTTGAGGAGAGAGGATAAGTATGGAGCTGAGTGAATGCCTTAACACCAAGAGGTTTAACAATAATCTCATTAATTGGCTTCTCGTAGTCAGAAAATCTGGAAAACTCAGACCTAAAGTGGATTTTTCAGTCCAAATAATCTAGTATAGGTGGAGGATATTTGGAGCAAATTACTGAGCTAATATCCAAGTCTCCACTTCATCAGCAGAATCTTCAATAGTATTGACTCAGCACCAGTTGTGTGCAGTACCCAGTGCGTGTGGAAAACAGGCAAAAAGGTGGAGCCACATGCTTTCCCTCCATGATGTATAACCTCCAAGTGGAATGTCTAATGGAGAGAAGGCTTCATGTATAGCTGTCATTTACTTTCACAAGGGAACTGGGGAAGGAAAAGGGAGGCTGCAGGTAGTAGGGGAATTTTGTGAAGGAATGTTTGTAAGGAAAGGAGAAAGGAAGCGGAGAAAGTTGGAAAGAACCCAGAAGGACCTGGGTTTTCATTCTGACTCTTTCACTTGTCTGCTGTGTGACCTTAGGCAAAAGACTTAACATCTCTGTGCCTCAGTTACCTAATATGTAAAAGAGGGATTAAGGCTGTGGGCCCCATGTGGGAAAGGCACTGTGTCCAATCTGATTACCTGTATCCCACTACCCAACGCTTAGTACAGTGACTGGGACACAGTAAGTACTTAGCAAATACCATAGGAAAAAAGGGAGAAAGGAAGGGGAGGAAGTTAGGAAGTGAATAGGGTAGCTTAGAAAGGGGATAGGCGGATCAGAGCTTAAAAGAGGGCCTGGCACATATTAAGTGCTTAACAAATGCCATAATTATTATTGGGACTTCTCAAGAAGAGCTGAGCTCTAAGCAGGAGAACATGCACATTTAATGAACAGCCTAAAATATCCTTGGGCTTGACAACTTTCAATCAGTGTTGTTTATTGACTGCGTACTGTGTGCCGAGTACTGTATTAAGTGCTTGGAACAGTAGAAGCAGCGTTGCCAAGTGGAATGAGCACTGGCCTTGGAGTTAGAGGACCCGTGTTCTAACCCCAGCTCTGCCAATTGCTTGTTGTAGGACCTTGGGTAAATCACTTGACTTCTCTGTGCCTCGGTTTCCTCAATGATAAAATGAGAATTCATTACCTGTTCTCCCTTCTGCTTAGTCTGTGAGCCTCATGCAGGACAGGGACTGTGTCTGAGCTGACCTGTACCTAACACAGTGCTTAGAACAGTATTTGACACATAGTAAGTGTTCAACAAATATCATTTAAAAAGTACCCTACTACAGTGTTTGTAGACAAAATTCTGTCCCGGTACTGACAAGAACTAAGTATTCTCTCTCCTGCCAGTCTCAGGCCCCTACAAATGTCCCTCACCAGGCTGGGGAACCTAATCAGCTCCAACGTGGTGCGATGATAGAAGACTTGGACCTGAGAACTAGGGATGGGCCATTTCCTACAAAATTCTCCAGATGCTGCAGTTTCCCTCAGGGGGAGCCATGAGTGGTGGGAGATGGAGACAGACAGCTTCATGTGCCCTACCCGGATGTTGGGAGGACATCAGTGAGCACAGCCCAGCCACCATCTCTCCGTATGGTCATCCCCTCCCATGCTAGCAGCTCAGGAGATTAAGGTCTCGTGGGACACTCTGAACTTCCCTTTGATGTCAATTTTGTGGATGGTCGTGACTATGCCAGGATTGGGCTGAATGCCGTCAATGAGGAAGTGAGGCAGAAGGTGTGGCCGTCCATTCGGAGAGGAGGGCTGGGCTCACCACCTCGCATAGCTGCAGCTTTGGAGCTCTTTGATGGGGTGTGAATTGGTTATGCCAAATCTGAAGGGTGTCCCGGCCAAGTGACAGCCTCCAGACTCCCCCATCCCTTCCCTGTAAGTGCCTCTCTCAGCTCTCATGGAAGGAAGACTAGCTGGACCCCTCAACATAAGGAACGGTGAAACACCATCCCCTCCACAAAACACTGCACTTGCATGGAAGGGACTGGGTTAAGAGTGATGTATCCCCAGACAATAAATACCCCAAACTCACTCCTGGGACCTCAGGACTAAACCTGCTCCCAAGATTCCTAGTGAGTTGCCGAGTGGGATAAAGAAAGTTTTATCATCTCCTTTTCTGGTTATTTTTTATGTTATTTGTAAGCACTTATGTGTCAAGCACTGTTCTAAGCACTGAGACAGATACAAATCAATTTGGAAACAGACCCTATCCCACATGAGGCTCACAAGTCTAAATACGAGGGAGAGCAGGACAAATGGTCTAGACAACTGCAAATGAGAAGTTCAATGGCCAACACAGGGGTAACTGGAAAGGTAACATTAGTTGGGGTGTTAGAAATGGAAGCGGGAGGAGTACTTGTTTTTGAAAGGGAAGGACGAGGTTATAATTAGACATGTGACTAGGATTAGGCATGAGGACGGGCTAGACTAAACTTAAACTGGAATTGAATTTAAAGTAAGATTAGGGCAAGACCAAGGTTTGGAACGGAGTACTGTCAGCATTTCAATAGTTAATGTCACGATCTGTTGGTCCCTGAATGTTCCACTTTAAAAGCATAATTAAAAGTTATGGTACCACACTCAGCTACACCCTTCTCTTTCAGAACTTCCTTTCCAAATACAACAAACGTGGGCATCATGGTGAATAAAATAGTTCATACTTGGGAAGAAGTTTTGTTTTTATCTTGAAGACTTGGGTCAAAAGTGACAGAAAATCTCTTAAGAAGGTTCCAGTCCTATAAAAAATGTGGCTTTATGAGTCACTGTGTCTGGATTACCTTTTAAGCATATGAAACTTAAGTTCTGTCAACGATCCTAACAAAATGGGGGCAATATTTCAAATATCAGACTGAAATGCAGAGTAGCATCGTGACTGAATATTTTCCAGGAAACGTTTTTAAAGGAGAATAGTAAAAAAAAAATCCAACATGAGAAAAATAAACATCATGTTCTCAAACTTAACTTCTGCCCCAGAGAAATGTAATCTTCATCCCGAATTTTTTAAAAAAACAGACTGAAGGGTGGTATAAGAAGAGACATACCAAGGAGGCTTACTATGGAAACATTCAAGAAACGTATGCATAGAAAGCCTGGCCTTGGTCAGGTAAATGTCACCTGAATGACCACACCTATTTTCTAATGAAAAAGAGTTGCTAAAAGGTATGGTGGGCATCATTCATTTCAAAAGCCTTTGGATAAAGTTACCTATTTAAAGGATCTTTGAGAGTGTGAGCAGAAAAATCTGCCCAGCACTTTGAGAATCTTGGAGAGGGACAGGATAAAAGGTAGAGGGGAGGGGGAGAAAGATTATTAAACTGGAAGGCCACATCTCAAACCTAGAAAGATAGCCACCCTGGGATGAATGGTTGAGAAGTATTCAAAGTCTCCAGGGATGGAGGATGTACTGAAGGGTGAGCAAAAAAACCCAACTGAAACACTGATGGATATGCCGGTGTGACACAGGGAGAGGCTGAATTCTTTCATTCATTTAATCGTATTTATTGAGTGCTTAATGTGTGCAGAGCACTGTATTAAGCGCTTGGAAAAATAGAACACAACTAATAAACAGTGACATTCCCTGCCCATGGCGAGTTTTCAGTCTAGAGGTGGGGAGACAGGCATCAATACAAATAAATAAAGTTACAGATATGTACATAAATGCTATAGGGCTGGGAGACGGGGAAGAACAAAGGGAGTAAATTAGGGTGGCGCAGAAGGGAGTGGGAGTTGAGGAAAAGTGGACCTTAGTCTGGGAAGGCCTCTTGGAGGAGATGTGCCTTCAATAAGGCTTGCCGGGGGGGAGAGAAATTGCCTGTCAGATTTGAGGAGGGCATTGCCGGCCAGAGGCAGGACGTGGGCTAGGGGTCAGTGGTGAGACAGGTGAGATGGAGGCACAGTGAGGAGATTATCGCTGGAGGGGCAAAGTGTGCGGGCAGGGTTGTAGGAGAGAAGCTGAATGATGGTGTTCCACAGTCCCCAAGGAAATGGGTCAGTGGATGGTATTTGAGTGCTTACTGAATGCAGACCACTGAATGAGCTAAGCACTTAATGGACTGAGCTGTCCTCCCGCTAGCTCTGACGAGAGAATAAAAAGTTACTGAGGGCAGAGCCTTTCTAGGACAGTAGGACTGGAAAAATGGTTAGAGAGGGCTGTGGTGTTTACAGCTGAATGTTACTCAATGAAGAGCCATTTCAAACAATATTGTCAAGCTACAGGATGTTGAGATAGTCCAGCCTTGCGGGTAGCAATCAGGAACTGCTCTTCTAGAAAGAAAGCTACAGAATGATTGGGATACTAATTAATCAATAACCAGTCAATCAATAATCCCGTTCATTAAATGTTTACAGTGGGGGATGAGCAGTATTAAGTGCTGCAAGAATGAACAGGCATTACCTCAGTCACAGTCCCTGACCCACAGGGAGCCCAGAATCTTAAAACAGAATCAAAGATACAGGGAAAGTTTAACAAGCTAAAGATTTTTTTTTTAAAAATCAGAAACAAAAGCCACAAGAAGCAGTATGGCCTAGTGGATTGAATATGGATCTCGGAGTTAGAAGGACCTGGGTTCTAATGCCGGGTCCGCCACTCATCTGCTGTGTGACCTTGCACAAGTCACAACCTATTTGTGCCTCAGCTAACTCACCTGTAGAATGGAAATTAAGATGTGGGACAGGGACTGTGTCCAATCTGATTAGTTGGTATTTAACCCAGTGTTTCATACAGTGCCTGGCACATAGTAAGAGCTTAAGAAATATGATTTTTTTAAAAAAGCAGGAAAGGTTCACGGTCCATGCCACATCTCTCTACTGATTCTGTCCAGCCTTCCTGTTCAATACAACCTTCCCAGAGTTTTAAATCATAAGACAGTGACTTCTGCAGGATACTGGGCAAGAAAAAGGGGGCTGTCTCCCATGGACGCTGGGACCCTAATGGAGAGACAGTTCCAATCCTCAAGAATCTGAACTTCTACCCTCTGTCAGCTTCTGTGATTGGGTTGGGGTGGAAGGGAAAAAACATTTGGCCTGTGAGTCTTAGTTCTAACCATGGCTCTGTTACTTGCTTGCTGGGTGACCTTGACTAAGTCACTTAACCTTTCTTGCCTAAGTTTCCTTATTTATATAATGGGGATTAAATACATACCTGCTCTCCCTGCCTCTTACACTGTGGATCCTATGAGGGAGAGTGACGACTTCTATCCTGTGTTTAACACAGTACGTGGCACAGTACATGCTTAAGATATTATCATTATCACCGTGGTGTCTGTAGGAGAGTGGAAGCGGGCGTGGTCCTCAGGCCAAGAGGCAGATTAGAAAATGGCAAGAACCACTGCAAAGTGCAAACCGCAAGCAAGGCCAACAATAATCTCTCTGTGTCTGAACTCACACTGTGGAACGGATTTTAGTCATGTAAACCTCTTTACCGACACACCTGCATGCAATGGAAGAACCGAATCTCAGTTTTTTCTCCCTCATGATATTCTACATTACAGAAGTGAGAAAGCAAAGCAATTCCACTGCCTTGGTGGGATGGCAAATTTAGAATTCTTCAGGAACCCTCCACCAATATCCTGTAAAATTGGCCAAATTCACTAGTATCCAAAGGAGTCAAGTAAAACTCTGTCCTGATGATAGAAAAGACAGTCAACCTCTCTGATCATTAATAATACGGTTGGTTTGTGAAAATCAAAGAAGCCAGATGAAGCCCAGGTGCACTGCTGAATGCCGATGACTGCAAGGATCAGTAAAGATTTTGTTCTTAATGAATGAAATGAACACGTGGTTCTTGACATTTTGGGAGCGCTTCACCTTCCTTAAAAGGTTGGTGTCTTTGAACTTGTGAGTCACGAACGTGACTGGTTAGTGATGCAGGTTGTTGATCACCAGGAAGGAACGAAACACCAAAGAATAGAATCTTTCAGATTGAACAACAACCTGACCTTTCACTCTCCTAAACAGTTTTCGAGTCTGGGGCCATAAATTTCCTAGCAGTCTCAAAAGTGGTCCTCCCATCGAAATGCACATGAAAAATTGCTCTAAATAGCATACACAATAAATGTTAGTGTATCTGGCCTCCGCATATCCCCAAAACCTGGTCACCCAGACTCTCCCAGGACATTTATGGTTGAGAGGTAAAGGAAATCTTTACAAGTTTTCCCCTATTTGACCTGTGCACAGGTTAATTCCTCTATCCAAAGACTGGATATAGATGATAATAAAAATCACAATGATTATAATATTACTACTAATATTAATGATAATAAGTGGTATTTTTTAAGGAGTTACTATGTGCCAAGCTCTGTACTAAGAGCTGGGGAAGATACAAAATAATCAGGTTGGGCACAGTCCCTGCCTCATATGGAACTCGTGGTTTAAGTAGGAGACAGAACTGGCATTGAATATCCATTTTATAAATGAAGAAACTGAGGCACAGAGAAGTTAACTGACTAGTCCAAGGCAGAGACGTTGTGGAGCTGAGATTAGAACCCAGGTTCTCTGATTCCCAGGCCTGTGCTCTTTCCACTAGGCCATGTGATGTTCCCCTCATCAGTAATTGAGGCCAGAAGGCAAGAGTTTATCCTGTGTTGACCTGTCCTAACCGATGGTGGTATGGCCCAGACAGCCTACTTCAGGCTGTGTTTCACCCCCAAATTCAGTAAATATCTGCATAACTAGAACCCACCTATAGTTCTTTCCAGTCCCTTAATTGGACAAGCCAGCCTCTGATTTAATTATAATGGTGGAATTTCTCAAACACTTACTGTGTGCCAAAACGGAGGCACAGAGAAGTTAAGTGACTTGTCCAAGGTCCCACAGCAGACAAGTGGCAGTAACAGCAGCAGTAATAGCCCATCAACACAAAGTTCAATCACTACAAAAACTCAGTTCTCTCAAACAGCCACCATCTTGGACAGGTCTTAGACCTGTGGGTCAGGAGAACCAATTTTCTATGGGTTATTACAAAGTGCAACATGAAATAGCAGTCCTCGCTGGATTTTGGAGCATCTTGTGAACAGCAAGTGACAACCTCTCACCCAAAGGGGCTAATAATAACAACAATAATAATAATAATGGTATTTGTTAAGCACTCACTATGTGCCAGGCATTGTAGTAAGTACTGGAGTGGATACAAGCAAATTGGGATAGACACAGAGTCCCTTGTCCCACGTGGGACTCACAGTCTCAATCCCCATTTTACAGATTTGGCAACTGAGGCCCAGAGAAGTGAAGTGACTTGCTTAAGGTCACACAACAGACCAGTGGCATGGTCAGGATAATAATAATAATAATAATAATAATGTTGGTATTTGTTAAGCGCTTACTATGTGCCGAGCACTGTTCTAAGCGCTGGGGTAGACACAGGGGAATCAGGATGTCCCACGTGGGGCTCACAGTCTTAATCCCCATTTTACAGATGAGGTAACTGAGGCACAGAGAAGTTAAGTGACAAGAACCCATGATCTTCTGACTCCCAGGCCTGTGCTCTGTCCACTATGCCATAGCAGTACTTTCCTTCTCTCCCTCTCTTCTCCCTATGGAGGGCTGTGGATTACTTTAAGTCTGTGGTGAGCTGCTCCTTTAAGGTTTGAATGTATTTTTCTGGCCCTGGTCTAGAGACCAGATAGTCACATTTTCAGAATTTTTCATTCCAATTTGAACTGTTCTCTTGTTTCTCCATTGAAAGGCTTCCGGCCTTTCCCACCTGAGGTCCTTCAAGGTAGTCAGTCACGGGAGTCGCCTTGAAGTACTAGCTTCACACTTCCTGTCAGGGCAACACCTCAAACTATTCCAGGCTGCAGGATTGCCCTGTGGGAGGGAAAGGTGGAAGCTCAAATCCCGAAATGTGAAGAGTGAGGGGGACAGTGGTGAAGGAGAGAAGAGGGAGGAGGTCTGATGAGAATAACGGGAACTAATTCCTCATATCTTATATCTGTGGGTTCTTCCCTCACCACTCAAAATAGGGGAGGAGGGGCTGAGTTACTAGGGTGAGCAAAACCGTTGGAGAGGAAGAGGGCTTCTCAACAGACAAGCAGCATAATGCATCCCCTGGGTGGTCATATGAGGAAGATTCAGATGGGGAGACAGGGAGTTCCCTAAAACAAGACTTAAAAATGCATTTGTAACTCTTGTGGTGGATACATACAGAAGAGGCATGCATCTGGGATGGCCAAAAAAAAACCCCAGAAAAACAGTTCTCACTGTCCAATTCCTTTTTCAATGTGCTTAAGCTCTTTGTGGGTAGGGAATGCTGTATGGTACTCTCTCAAGGGTTTAGTACAGTGTTCTTCATAGTAAACACTCAATAAATACCACTGATAATTGATGATGTATCAGTACCTCAAAGGGAATTTTCCACATGTGAAGTCAATCAAACATTTATTGAGCACTTACTACGTGCAGAGCACTGTACTAAGAACTTGGGAGAGTACAATTTAGCAGAATTGATAGACATGTTACTTGTCCATAAGGGCCGCTCAGGCACATAAGGGATGCTCTCAGAAATGTGACTCTTCACTGCACGCTTTGACAGTGACCTTGGGCAAGATACACAAGGCCTACGAATCTGTTTTCTTGGTCAAGAAAACAGGAATCATTTTGTCTCTCTCAGCAGGATGTTCTGAGAAATAAGCGGCAATTGTGAAACACTGGATAATAGGAAATGATTAGTCTGGGATCCTAGGACTGATGGGACATCTGCAAATATCTTTTCTCCTTGGGGAATCTGGACGTAGACAATGTGACCTTGTGTGACCAACTGGCTGAATTGCTGGGAAATTTGAATGCTGCCCCCTTTTAAGGTGAGTTATGTAGCCAAATATGCTTACTGGGATCGTTTTTTGCCCTGGTCAAAAACAGCAAAGGGGAAGAGGAAGTATTTTCTCAGTGTTGGGGATAGGGTACACTATAGGTTGCCTTCAAAGCCCATGGAATGACCAAGGCCAGAAACAGCTCAATAGGCACTCAGAAATTCCTTTCCATTGAAGCCTTCTATAAACACAAAGTGAATATGATGGCATTTTAGAACCATAATATTGCTAGACACTACAGCACCCAAGTTTCCCAGTTATGCTATGGGGTTGACTACTATGGGGTTGTTTAGTGTAACCTAACTGTGCACTCATAATGCAGGCAGAGCAGTATCCCTCAGATAATTAAGCAGTCTGGAAAGCCACTGTCCTTCCCGAAGTTCAGGGTTTATTTTTAACCACTAGGAGAACTGAGCTCAATGTGAGTGTCCTGAAATTCTGCTACCTAGATTGCTCTTTTCCCAGTAAACCAAGTGGTATAAAAAAGAACCAAGAAGACTAGGATGTCCAGGGGAGATTGACAGAGTGTGGGGCCACTGAGGACTACAAATGAATACATTTTAGGTGCACACGTGTCAAATACAACTGAAGATTTATACAAGTATTGCAGTGTCCACTTTTCTATAAAACTGTAAGTTCTATACATAGCACAGATAGCTCATCTGGCTCCAAGAGCAATATCATCACTGTCAACCGTAGGCTACACAATATCTCATGGAAAGAAAAGATCACAAACTGCCTCTCAGCCACAAGGCAAGTTGCGTACCAAACTCCTTCTCCAGACCGAAGAGTAGATGACCACAGACTACCTAGATAACTGCTTTAGGGTGAACTAAAGTGGTGAAAATGTTAAGGGAACAGACAGAAGAAACATCATAAAAATACAAGGAAGCAAAGCTTCAAACGTAATTATTGTCGGATGTGAGACAAAGGCAGCAGACAGATCAGAGCTTGAGGTTAGAGCAATTAGAAATGGGAAGACATTCTTAGGCTAGAGAAGATCGTGACTCAGAGTGGGAGAAACTAAAATGGTGCTTGGCATTGTGAGTCACAATATGCAACAAAAGAGAGTGTTTACCGATTCATTTATGGAAGAAACTGTTGGTCATGCATTCATCTTATCAACCGCCCTTGTTCCCACCAATAAAATCTCACCATTAGTAGCATCATTCATGAACACTAAAGGATTTTGCCCAGCATATTTCTCCAAGCCAAATCAGAAATCTCCATTCATTTCTGAGTGGTTACAACTGAATATTGTAAGCTCGTTGTTGGCAGAGAATATGTCTACCAACTCTGTTATACTGTACACCTCTGAGCACTTAGTTCAGTGCTCCGCACCCAGTAAGCGCCTGATAAATACAACTGATTGACTGATGAAATATTCCTATGTCAAGCGGACCACGCCCCAATGTGGCCATTTATTTTCATTGGTTCACTGGATGAGGATCAGTTCTTTGATCACTCTGGTTTGCCCAGTTTTTGAGCTTCTTGAAGGTAAAGATTGTGATTTATATTTATTTATACTCTTCCAAGCATTCACTTTCGGACTCTACATACAGCATGCGCTTAGTTCAGCTCTTTGAGTATAGGAGGTGTTCAAAAAGGACAGACAATCCCGATGCTGCGCTGCATGTGATTCTGCTGGCAGTCTATGGAACGATGCCACTGCAGACTTGATTAATTGGAGAAGAATGAGCGTTCCCTCCTTGCCTCTGAACATGCATTGAATGGCTTGGCACTGGTCATTGGAAGGGGAAAGAGAAAAAGGTACAAGAACAAAAGCATTCAGCAGAAGTTGTTGGAAGGGCTTGGCTCATAGTAACAGGAGCTCACAAAGATTCTGGTGGTGATTTTCGTTGTGACCTTCCACTTCTCACTAAGATGCTTCCCCTCAACACTGGAAAGATGCACCCCTAGAGTATGGATGCGAGAGGCTGCATGAGATCCTCCTTTCTCCCTCCCCCTTAACTTGGGAGCCAGCCCTGGTGAGGAAAGTGCAGACTATGGAGCAAAGAAATGGGATGGGGTGGCATGGTGAGTGGACAGAGAAAAAAAAAACTCCCTTCTCCTTATCTTCTCTGCCCTTCCACAGTCCTGTCTACCCAGTGGGAAGGAGTGTTTCAAAGGAAGCTATAGCTCCTCCCGCCAATTGGCACCACCAGAAGGAGGCCCAGACTACTGTCCAATTCCGTCTCCGTATTAGAAAAACGAGGACATCCAGTAGCTCTTTCCATTGTTAAGTCCCATGGCTCATTCAGGCTGTTTCTAAGAGAGCACATAGCAGGCTCCTCTGGCTGAAACCCAATGTCTGCGTCCTGCCCTAAAGCAAAGTCAGTAGCAGCTCGGGCACTAGTGTTCTCAGATGGGGAATTTTGAAATTGGAGGACAAATCCAAAGCCTGCCACTCTGCCCGTCCATAGCCACGGAAATAGCTGTGAAAGAATTGGCCTCTCAACATCTCACCATGCCAACACAAAATTAATTCCCAGAAACTCGAGCCTCCTCCGGGAGTGATCTTGCCTGTGCTTCTCCGATGGAGTCCTGCATTCTCGAGTACAGGGAGAGCACACGGCTGTCCGAATGAGTTGTGGCTAAAAGCTGTGACAGGAAGGAGGTGGTGCACAGGTAACAGGGCTGACGAGCAACTAACACCACACTGGGGAGAGTAGGACAAGATGGAAGGAGAAACCCATGCTCAACACTCTAGGCAACAAGGTGATAATAATGGCATTTGTTAAATGCTATGTGCCAGGCATCTATTAAGTGCTGGGGTAGATACAAGGTAAGTGGGATGCACACAGTTCCTGACCCACTTAATAATAATAATGATAATAATAATTATGGTATTTGTTAAGCGCTTACTCTGTGAAGAGAACTGTTCTAAGTTCTGGGGTAGATACAGGGTAATCAGATTGTCCCATGGGGGGGCTCATATTTTTTAACCTCCATTTTTGCAGATGAGGTAACTGAGGCCCAGAGAAGTTAAGTGACTTACCCAAGGTCACCAACAGACAAGTGGCAGAGTCGGGATTACAGCCCATGCCCTCTGACTCCCAAGCCCGGGCTCTTTCCACTAAGCCACGCTGCTTCACTTAGGGCTCACAGTCTTAATCTCCATTTTCAGGATGAGATAACTGAGGCACAAAGAAGGGAATGACTAGCCCATGATCACAAGCAGACAAGTGGCAGAGCCAAGAATGAAAACTCAGGTTCTTCTGATTCCCAGGCCTGTGCTCTATCCAACAGGCCTGTAATATATTCTGCCACTTGTCAGCTGTGTGACTGTGGGCAAGTCACTTCACTTCTCTGGGCCTCAGTTCCCTCATCTGTAAAATGGGGATGAAGATTGTGAGACTCATGTGGAACAACCTAATTACCCTGGATCCACCCCAGCACTTAAAACAGTGCTCTGCACATAGTAAGTGCTTAACAAATACCAACGTTATTATATTCTAATGATGGAAACGAAAATTTAGGCTCTCTCTTGACCATGAGCTCCGTAAAGGCAGGGATTATGTCTAACAACTCGATTGTATTGTACTCTCCCAAGAGCTTAGTAAGATGCTCTTCATACAGAAAATATTAAATAAATATCATTAGTTGATTGATTGATTGATATTGGGCCCCTGCAAAGATTCCCACTCCATCGTATAGAACAGGCTCAGAGCATTGGGCCAACATCATATCTAGTGCGGTAACTGGAACGAGAATGGTATTATGTTGAAGAAAGTGAGGCAGGGAGCGGGACGTGTTTGTTGATGTGTATCTGTGTGTCCCGTTCCCTGGTGGTGACTGCCTCTCTCACTTTCTCCGGCCCTGCCCCTCGGGACTGCTCACGCTCAAAATAAACAGTTGGTCTCTGCTGTGCTTGTATAGCATTTCAACATTTGCTGTCTCCCACTCTTCCATTTTTATTTTGTTTAGCTGGGGCTAGTTTCTTTTTTGGGAAAAACCACCCAAAATGCATTAAAATGAAAAAAGTGATACCAGCTAAAACATTTAGAAATATACATTTTTGGTCAGATGTTACTCATCGTTAATACTTGGAGTTTGCATAGAACAGAAATATTAACCCTTTAATTAAACAAAAAAGGTATCATTAACACATAGTTTTCACCACCCACATAATTTCATTTCAATACTACCCATTCTGCAACACCTCATGGAAATGTTGAAACATGCTGGCCACACCTACAAAAGACAGGAAACTCACTAAGCAAACCTTCTAATTTCTAAATCAGCTAATTTGCTTCCTGCTTGCATCCACATGATGCGTTTCTTGGGCCAAGGCGGAGGGTACTCTTTTCATCAAAGAATGAATACTCATTACTATTCTGGGTATTGGGGGTTTTTAAAATTTTATTTTATAAAAGAGAGCTCTTTGCCAATCTCAAGGTAATGTTGGGAAATACAACCATAGGTGCAAAAACACATTGTATCTAATGGCTAGTCCTTTAATGGTTTACCACAAGTAGTCCTAGTTGATCTGGACCCCCATAAACTAGTAAATGAATACTTCTAAAATGAGGAGCTAATTCTTTTCATTCCACTTTTAAAAGCATTCCTTCAAATGGGGAGTGCAAGAAAAAGCATAAATCCAGTTATTAAATATAAAATTAAGTACAAAACTATCCCGAATTGAAACCCCAGACACTTGCTTGTGCAATAATCCAGGGTTTAGCTCATGTACTCCGGTTCGGTTCTTAGAGCGTAATCCATTGGATGGACTTGCAACTGAGGACCCTAAAATCAAGTCCACGCTGTTTTCAAGTCAGCCCCATCATGCTGGAAACATAATTTTACATGGCTAATCATATTTGCCCCCTCATAGCGTTCCCTTTCCCCACCCCGTGTACTCATCCCCTTGCACAAGCCCTCTCTGGCATGCAATTCCTTGGTCTTCCACAGCTCTGGTCCTCAAAAGTCAGCCACCTCAGCACCCAGTTGGTTCAGGCCCCAGGGTGGGCTTTGAACTCGACAGAGGCCTGGCGCCAGGTGGACAGAAAAAGGCCCCGGGTGGTGCTTTGAAGTCTCAGAGGGAAGACAGGGCAGGTGGTGAAATGCCCAGAAATGGAACCGGCAGTGAAAAGGAGGGGCCAAGGGGCTAGGGCCCTAATGATGCTTTTTTAACACCTCAGTTTTCAGTACCCCATTGTTAAGGGGAAGGGAAGGATGGTTAAGAATATCCCCACAACTCCATCCAGATTTCAGAGCAAAACGGTCATCGACGAAAGGAAAATGCATAAAATACACTTACGGATTCCTCCTTAAATGACGATAAACACAGCCAAAGTACCCATTATGATTGAATATGAATTAATATTAAGTATTTATAATATCTATTAAGAACTTATCTTGTGCCTGGCATTGTGCTAAGCACTCACATAGGTACAAGATAATCATGGTCATTGTCCCACACAGAGCTCACTGTCTAAGAATGGGGAACAGTTATTTTATCCCCATTTTCAGATGGCAAAACTGAGGGACAGAGAGGTTACCTGACTGGCCCAAGGTCTGACAGTAGGGAAGTGGCAGAGATGGAACTAGAAGCCAGGCCTCCAAATTCCGAGGCTACACTGTCTTCCTAATGCTCTAACAAAACCTTATATTGATCAGCTCCTACATTTATCACAGCTAGATATCAGAGAAAAAACCTGGATAAGAGTCAGGAAGATCACAAACAGGCACACCTATTAAAAAAAAATTACTGTTCAATTAACCTCATCCCTTCAGCCACAATAACTACTAAATCACAAATAGAAGAGAAAAAGAACTATTATTATTTAGGAAAAAGTGATTAGCCATTTATTTCAAACCTCCAGCCTCAAGCACCCAATGCCTGTCTTACACTAAAGGTGCTGATTTGCAGGAAAGCCCGTTAAACACAATACCCCCAAGTGCCACCTCTACCATTTTAACCTCACCTTCCCTTCACCCATCACTACTCTACCCTTTCTGGCTGTGAAACGAGAGAGACGCCCTTCCTGCTCCCAAATTCCTCCTCTAGTACCTCAAACTTCATTCATCCCATCCCATCCCCAGCATGGCCTGGCGGAAAGGGTACATGCCTGAGAGTCAGAGCAACTAGGTTCTAATCCCAGCTCCATCTCTTGTCTGTTGTGTGGCCTTGGGCAAGTCACTTAAAACTTCTCTGTGCCTCAGTTCCTTCATCCTCAAAATGGGGATTCAATATCCGTTCTCCATCCTACTTAGATCGTGAGCCCCATGAGGGACCTGATTATCTTGTATCCATCCCATTGCTTAGCATAGTGTAAGGCACATAGTAAGTAACAAATACCACAATTATTATTATCCCAACCCAATCATAGACCTGCCCCCCTCCGGCTCAGTGTCACTCCACACAACAAGCTCAAGTGTCCCGACTCTGAAAGAGCAATCATTCAAGCACGGTCCATTTCTCTCTCTCTTTCTCCTTCCTTCCCTTCTGTTAGATCTCTCAAACCTTTTGTCAATGCCCATTTTTTTGCCTTGGTAATCAGTCTACCACTGATGCTCAGAACTGTCTCTTGCTAAGGTCACCAAGGATCTCCAACCAAATCTATAGGCCTCTTGCCTGTCCTCATCCATCTCAGCCCACTCTTTGCCTTTGATGCTTTTTTCTCTACACCCTTTCCATTCTTGTCACTCTTTAGGTTCTCCTGTCTCCCCTCCGGCTTCACTCTCTCTGTTACTTCTCTCTCTGCCCACATACTCACCAGGGGACTCACCTCCTGTTAACTCATGGGTCATCCGCTCTTCTAACTCTCTCGGAGAGCTCACAGCCTCCAATTACCTAGATATAGATGACTCTCTGATCTATATTTCCAGACCTGACCTTTCACCTTTCCCCCAAGCCTGTGTTTCTTCTTGTCTCCTGAACATCTCGGACTGCATGTCCCACTAGCACCTCAAAGTTAACATGCCCACAACTGAGCTCATTATTTTCTCCCCCAAAAGCTCATATCGCTAAATCATTGTCAAAGGAACCCCTCCTCTCAGGACCCCAACTCCCAGCCCTGAAGTGTTAGTAGACTCCTTTCTTTTCTCCCTCTCCCAAATTCTTCTATCCCTGCTCTGTCACATCCCCAAGTTCTGTTGCGTCTTTCTCTGAAAACTATTCATATCCACAACTCAGGCCCAGGCTCTATTCAACCTGGGTCTGGATTATTGAAACCATCTCTTGACAAGACTACCTGACTTCAGGCTCCTCCCTTAAGATTATCTTCACTGAAAAACAGTGGTATTGTTCCCCTCTTTTCAAAACCATGAAGGGACTTGCAACTTCCATACAGATAGATAAAATCTCCTAACCAGGCACACAACCAAAATGATTGCCTTCAATCTACCTCAATAATAATAATAATAATAATTGTATTTGTTGAGCACATACTACTTGCCAAGCACTGTTTTAAGCACTGGGGTAGATACAAGACAGTCAGGTCCCAAATGGGGCTCACAGACTAAGAAGGTGGAAGAACAGGTATTTTATCTCCATTTTGCAGACGAGGGAACTGAGGTCCAGAGAAGTTAAGTGACTAGTCCAAGGTCACACAGCATGTAATGGCAGAGCTGGGATTAGAACCCAGGTCCTCTGATTCCCAGGCCTGTGCTCTTTCCACTAGGCCATGCTGCTTCTCTCACTCAACCCTCACTGAGTCGCCCGTTAGCCTGTAAAATCCTTGGGGGGGGGGGGACCATCTTTTTTCACTGTTGTCCTCTTACAAGTGTTTAGTACAGTGCTCTATGTTCAGCCGGTGACTCATACATATCACTGATAGATTGATTCCCATCGAATCCAGTCTCCACCCCTAGTGCTCCACTCAAGTCTTCCCTCCTGACTGGAATGCCTTCTGCCCCTTCTTTCAAATAGATAGGAAAGCCTCACTTCCTTAGCAGGTCTTCTGGGATTGGCCCACAGAACTCCACCGCCCTCTCCCAATTACGTTCTCTTTGCTGATTTGGTCCCTTGGCTTATTTTATGTCACTGACCTGCTCCTTCCGACAGTGCTCTAACCCAAGGGCATTCCCCATCGTTCTGCTATTGCACTAATTCTTAATCAATCCATCAATCTTATTGATTGAGCACTTACTGTGTACTATATACAGCACTAAGCCCTTGGGAAAGTACCACAACCCGTGAAAAGCAGCATGGCCTAGTGGCAACAGCACAGGCTTGGGAGTCAGAGGTCATGGGTTCTATCTGCTGAGTGACCTTGGGCTTCTTAACTTCTCTGTGTCTCAGTTACCTCATCCGTAAAATGGGGATTAAGAGTGTGAGACTCATGTGGGACAGAGACTGTAGTCCAATCTCATTAGCTTGTATCTACCCAGGCGCTTAAAACATAGTAAGCGCTTATCAAATGCCACCATTATTATTACAGTACAATATACTATTTTACTGATTATTAAATCCTTGGTATCTGCTCTGGGTTTCCAAATGGACTTGGATCAGGAATTTAGTACTGGGCTTATAAAGACATTATAATCAACAAATAAAAAGAAACAAAGCCCTTGGTTCTAGCTATCATTTCTACATGGATTTGTATTCATTTTTTGTCACACTTCCTCCATGAAATTGTAAGTTCGTTAAGGGCATGGACCACTTGTCTTGTCCTTCCCCTGTAACTCCCTCTGCACATAGCATACTGCAAACTGTAGGACCTGAATAAATGTGGTTGATTAACTCTATTGTATGTTCATTCGATTTAATATTCACAAACTGCCTGCAATGGAAAAATTCCCAACTTTATAGGAATTGCATTTTTCAAACTATACGATACGTGTTCTTTTTCAATGATAAACTTAAGTTGGTGCCTCGAATCTCCTGATGAGTGACAATTTCCATTTTCTATTAGCCAGAGAGAGTTTTTATTTTATGGTATAATTGACAAGTCATTAACACCTGAGGTTACATTTCTCCTCGAGCCTCCTAAGCAATTTCCATCGGCAGCCATCTGACACAGTCTCCTCTGAAGGCTTGGCTGGCACCGGGTCCAGCCCTGAATTCCTGAACTCTATCCAACATCTTGGAGATTTGTTGATGCAAATCCAGCTTTTGATGCAAACTCTCTCCTCGGCTGATTCTTTGATTTCTATCACTTGGTCACCCCTGCGTGTATCCAGTCTTTGTGGAGAGCTATTGGGAAATGTCAGTATGCATTTTTTAAATGGCATTATAGGCGTGCACGTGCACGCATACACACACATCTCAGAATGCAATAAGTGTGGAAAAGGACTACAAATGAGAGAAATTTGAACTAACAAAGCTGGCCTCTCCCTGTGTCTCACCAACGGGCTCCTGGGAGATGATGGAGATAAATTTTCACTTTCGTTGCACTCCTTTGATCGATCAAGGCTCCCTCCCGGCTCCCGTGTGGACACTTTGTTTCTCCCCAAAATAACCGCTCCTGCATTCCAACAACATCCACTCCCAAAATACGGGACTCACGCTCCATCTCCTGACAGCATGCTGAGCTGCACTAGGTGGGAGAAAACTGGTCCTGCAAAGACAATCATAGAACAGAACTCCAGGAGGGCTTGATGTCGGAATGTAGAGCGGAGGGGATAAATCAATGGGGTCATTGATAGAAGGTGGACGGTACTTCTAAGGAAACTACCTGTTATCTTCCTTCTAAATGCATTCTTTCTCTAGGACTAAAACTTGGGTCCCCTAGGTTGCTTCAAAATTTAACGGTTGAAAAAATCAAAGTTTAGAATGTAATCTGGGGCATTCGTGATTCAAATATATTTACAGACAACTACACCTTAATGCCCTTTTCAGGGTCTCACTGGGAGAGTTTCCAGTACTCTACAAGTCTCCAGTATGGGAGAGAGAGTCAAGCAGAGGCCGACCCATTCCATTCCTAGCTTGGGCAATGGCTAGTGAGTGGACGGCAATCTGCTACAAGTCAAAGCTCACCTGCCCTGGGCAGCAGCGGCATAGGAGAAAGTCAAGGGTGGAGTCTCAAGTTAATAATAATTAATAATGTTGGTATTTATTAATATGTTGGTAAAGTTACTGCACGGAAGGAGACAATGGTAAAACACTTCCGCATTTTTATTAAGAAAACTCCATGGATACACTACCAGAATGATTGCAGGCTGAGCTGGAGTGTTCTGGGAGAGAGATGTGTCCATGGAATCGCTATGGGCTGGAGATGACTCGACAGCATAAGACAAAACACTTTAATGAATGCCTATTTTTTACATAGTTAATTGTTCTTTTCTTATTACTATTTTGAAACACAATTTTTTTTAATCAGTGTTTCATTTTCTCACTCAGTGGCTTTTTGCCAAAAATAGTTTTACTCAACTAGGTCAAGTGTTATTTCATCGTCTTCCCTCCAAAGGTACAGTCAGTAGCTGTGACACTGTTGTATACTCGATTGGGATACGAACCTGCTCTTTCACTGATTTATTCTGTGTCATTGGGCATAACACCTAAGTTACAAGTGCCTCAGTTTCTTCCTCCACAAAATAGGTAAATTCATCTATACTTGACATGTTCTTGATAAAAGAAGAGTTACCTTAATTAGATAGCATTAATACAGAAGAGAAGAAATGTCTAAGAAATTACACTCAGTTTTCCTACAACGTGGAACGTCTGTTTCTGACAAACTTTGCATGAAGGAAAACTTGTTCTTTATGCCCATGTGACTTCAGAGTTGCTGGGTTGAAGCACACAACCATTTCTTTCAACACCACCCCACATTCTCTCTACATAGATGTTCATCACTGGAAGAGCTTTATCTAATTCTAAATTGCATCAATCCAAAATTCACAGGGAAGACATGAATTATGGAAGAACTGTTGCTCAGAGTAGACGAGGTAAAATACAACACAAGTGAAGAATGAGGTACATAGAGCAATTATTTTTTAAAGTAAATTTTTGGTTTGTTGTTTAAGTCCTGTCTGTCAAAAGTGAAAATGCAATTTTAAGATGAAATAAAGTTAAAAGAGCAATTTACTATTGGCTAAGTTTCAATAACATTTCAAATAATATTTGAGCGATAGACTCATGCACCTCTTCAGAACAACTGTCTAGCTGGGGACCAACAGTCCTTGGAAATATACTGGAAACCTGACGCAATCCAATCAATCAAACACACTAAAAGCTCACAACATGCAGAGGGCCACGCGAAGCCCTAAGACACAGACCAGGATTTGTTTGTTGGTTTGTTAGTGTAAGGTAATAAGCCCTTATTTTGTGCCAGGCACTGTACTAAGTGCTGGGGTACATAGAAGCTAGTCAGGTTGGACATGGGGTTCACAGTTTTAACCCCCATTTTACAGAGGAGGTAACTGAAGCCCAGAGAAGTTGAATGACTTGCTCAAGGTCACACAACAGACACATGGCGGAGCCAGGAATAGAACCCAGATCCTCTGACTCCCTGGCCCACGTGCTTTCCATTAGGCCATTCTGCTTCCCCAATCGGGTTGGACACAGCCCCTGTCCCACATAGGGCCACAGTCTTAATACCCATTTACAGTTGAGGGAACCAAGGCCCAGGGAAGTTAAGGGACTTGCCCAAGGCCACAGAGCAGACAAGTGGCGGGCCAGGAGTAGAACCCAGGTCTTTCTAGCAGGTCTGTGGCCTATCCACTGGTCTCTAGTTGAGAGAGTCAGAAATTTGGGGAGAGCAGACACACTGGGGAAAATATACCAGATTGGAGATCAGGAAAGACCTCTTTCTCCATCCAAAGCAATGGAACTCACCACTGAGGTCCTGCTGAGTCTAATTCTGTACTGGCTGATCCAGAGGGTGGAGCAATGAAGCTCCTGGACTCTCTGCTCCTTCACCACTCCACAGCAGAACCCTCAGGGTGAAAGTGGGAAGGGGGATCTCACAAGAACAGCTGGGGAGGAAGCGAAGCAGCGTGGCCTAGTGGATAGAGCATGGGCCTGGGAGTCAGAAGGACCATGGTTCTAATCCCGGCTCTGCCACTCATCTGCTGCATGACACTGGACAAGTCACTTCACTTCTCTGTGCCTCAGTTACCACCTCTGCAAAACAGGGATGTAAACTGTGAGTCCGACGTGGGCATGGACTGTGTTCAAACCGATTACCTTGTTTCTACCCAAGCACTTAGTACGGTGCCTGGCATATAGTAAGCGCTTTACAGATACCGTTAAAAAAATTAATAAGGGACTTCAGACACCCTTGGAAGAATCCTCGAGCCTTAGCGTGTGTCTATGTGAAGGGGTGGAAATATGGAGCTACCTAAGGAGAGAACCACACGCAGTCGCTCTGTGACGCTGCTCTATTTCATTATCAAACTGGATCCGTGCCTGCAGAGATTACATCCTTGCTATCGGTGCGATATAGAGATCGGAGATAAGAGCCTACCTATCAGCCCCATTGTCTCTCTGCAAATGCACTCACAGAGTGGAGCCCTCACCTCACTCCGCAAGCATGAAGTTACATGAAAGCGAAATGAATAGTTGATTGTTGAGGGCAGAGCAGAACCGGCAAAGGAGGCACTAACTGGAGACGAATGCGAAACGGAGCGGGAGGGGGATGGAGAGGAGGACTTGGAAGCGAAAGAGAACATATCACATGAAAGAGTCCAGAATGTAAATATCCATCGTGTGTGGTGACTGTTGTTATCCTCCTGATACGAATCGGCAAATTCCATCCCACAAATATCCATGATTATTCTAGAGAACCGGAGTCAGTTCACCTTCCGATGACTTCAAAACTATCTGCCTCGATTCGCGAGGCAAGCTTTCCGATGCAGCTGCAAAATTAATCTGCAAAAACTTCAAAATAAATCACTGTTTCAAAATGCAGAGTGTGTACCTTCTAAAACCCAAACCTATATCTCTACCCAAGTTATGAATAGCACGTATTGAGGTTACATCAAGCAAGAATGCACTTTTTGTGGAAAACAATGATTAAATCCAGGCTTCCTGATCAGTGATTTAAATCAGGATTTAAATCAAATCCACCCTATTAAAATTGCCATCAATTATCTGAGGGGTAGGGGTTTTTTCGTTCGAGCCCCATCTCGCAAGAATCTGTCACTTCCTAAGAAAAGTGTTGATACATTTCATTTGGAGTTAGGATGGTTCCATTGGTATCTGATACACTAATGGTAAGAGTTTATTCATCTTCAGAAATTTCTGAGAGCAAAATGACTAAAATTTCTTGAATTAATGCCTCCTAAGAGAGCCAACAGTTTCTCCAGTTCAGAAATATTAGTCACATGATCTTCCAAAGAGAAACTCTATTCAAAAGGAATTGCATTGTTCAGTTGTTTTTACCCTCTCATCTTGGCTTAGTTTACCGGCACACAGTACAAATATCTTCCCCAAAGCTTGCATATTATGACCTGAAATGATTACTGAAAACCAGTCTCCAATCTCTAGTTGGTCCGTGATCCGCAAGATGGGAGCTATGAAGACTAGAATGCTTCCAAAGGCATACAAACTTGGAAGGCTAGGTGGGCTACCGCTGAATTGAGGTGGGCCTGCCCAGAGTTGCTTCCTGTTGTCCTGTCGGCTCTTTGACCTGGGACAACTGTTTTCAATTCCCTCATCATCAAGAAGGCAATGTCCGCAGAGGAGAAAATGAGAAGGAGCTTGGCCTAGTGAAAAGAGCATGGACCTAAGGGTCCAAGGACCTGGGTTCTAATCCTAACTCTGCTACATGTCTGCTGTGTGACCTTGGACAAGTCACTTAACTTCTCTGGGCCTCAGTTACCTCATGTGTAAAATGGGGATTAGTGAGAGCTGTATCTGATCATCTTTCATCTTCCCCAGCACTCAGTCCAGTGCCTAGCACAGTCAGCCCTTAATAGCATAAAAAATAATCTCTAAATGCTCTTTAGTTTTAACCAGTTTGCTTTTTTTCTCAATATAAAACACCTTAACTGTACCATTTTTCCTAGTAAATTAACCTGAAAAAAACATATGGTAGGCGGCAGAACTAAAACGACATTGACAAGTGAGAGGAGGTAACTGCTTTTTACTAGGGATCTGGAGTAGAAACCTGCATTGAGCTTCCATGTCACTGCCACAGCCAAGAGAAAACAGACTATCCAACCCACAACTTCCCCATTGCCAAAGAGAAAGTCTACTCACCCAGGTAGATGGCAGATATTCCATGTCACCTATATGCATCCCCAACCTGGCCTTTCCCTGGTTAATAGAAGGCCACCCTGCCCATTCTACTGTCCTTCTGGACTGGGACCAAGAGAGAATAATAAGTAACAATAAGAATAAGAATAGTATTGTTCACTGAGCACCAATGTGCCAAACACTGTGTTAAATACTGGGGTAAACATAATCAGATCAGACACAATCCCTGTCCCACATGGGACTCAGAGTTTAAGGAACAGGGAGGGAGAACAAATATTTAATCCTCATTTCTACAGGTGAGGAAACTAAAATTCAGAGAAGTTAAGTGTCTTGCCCAAGGTCACACAGCAGGCACGTAGTGGAGTTGTGATTAGAATCCACGTCTCCTGATTCTCGGTCCTGTGTTCTTTCCAATTTGGCATGCTGCTTCTCCAGAAGGGGACATTACTAATAATAATGATAATAGCATTTAAGTGCTTACTATGTGCCAAGCACTGTACTATGCACAGAGATAGCTACAAAATAATTGCATTGGGTAGAGTCCCTGTCCCACAAAGGGGGTCAGGCTGGGAGGGAGAACGGATATTTAATCCCTATTTTACAGATGAGAAAACCGAGGGAGAGAACAATTAAGTGAATTGCCCAAGGTCACAGAGCAGGCAAATAGCGGAGCTGGGATTAGAACCCAGGTCCTCTGACTTCCAGGACCATGCTTCCACGAGGCCACTATAATAATAATGATAATAATAATTTTGGTGTTTGTTAAGTGCTTTCTATGTGCCGAGCACTGTTTTACGTACGGAGGTAATAATAATGTTGATATTTGTTAAGCGCTTACTATGTGCTGAGCACTGTTCTAAGCACTGGGGTAGATACAGGGTGATCAAGTTGTCTCTCGTGAGGCTCACAATCTTCATTCCCATTTTACAGATGAGGAAACTGAGGCACAGAGAAGCTAGGTGACTTGCCCAAAGTCACACTGCTGACAAGTGGCGGAGCCGTAATCACATTATCCCGCGTGAGGCTCACAGTCTTAATCCCCATTTTACAGAGGAGGTAACTGAGGCACAGAAAGGTTAAGTGGTTTGCCCAAGGTCACAGAGCAGACAACTGGAGGAGCCAGGTTTACCTCTCACTCCCAAGCCCGTGCTCTTTCCACTAAGGCTCGCTGCTTCTCATGATAATAATTGTGCTATTTGTTAAGCACTTTCTATGTACTGAGCCCTGTACTAAGCACTAAGCGATGGTATGGACAGTGGGTAGGAGGGCCCCAGAGCAGGCCATGGAACCATCTGGGCATGGCTTATCCAGCAGGGGAGGTGGCAACCATTACCTGACTCTTCAGAGGAACTGGACCTTATACCAACACCTGTGCCCAATGCTAATTACTGACCCAACCTATGCCTTTGCAGTGAGGAAAATGGTTTTCATTTCCAGGGTGGTGAATCAGTTGGAGTGAATCGCAGGTGCTACACACCTCTGCTCAGTCAATCACTGGTATTCACTGAGCAACCCCTGTGTGCAGAGCCTTTTACTAAGTGCTTGGAAAAGTACAAGAGTTGGGAGATGCCTGCCCACAAGGAGCTCCCACTCAAACAGCAAATACAAGGTTTAGAATAATAATTATGGTATTATGGTTTGGCAGCAGGACCTGCTCTGCACACAGTAAGCGTTTAGAAAATCCTAGGGCTATTACTCTGTGTTCAACCTAGGCTGCTTGTCCAGTTCTCCAACATAAAAATCTATATTGGCTTATACACTGAATTCAAAAATCATAATTATACTTCAAGGTGTTCAGGCCCGGAGGTGGCTCTCTATGGAAGCTCCAGCCCGGCTATATCAATCACTTAATCAATAGTATTCACTAAGTGCTCCCTATGTGCAGAGCACTTTACTAAGCGCTGGGGAGAGTACAATACAACAGAATTAGCAGGCACATTTTCTGCCCAAAATGAGCTCACTCCATACCTTCACCTCGCCTTCTGGAATAGTACTTAGTCCTATTTTGGCATCAAACAATAGTAAAGGCTGTAAGTTCGTTAGGGACAGAGAACATATCCACTAATTCTGTTGTATTTTACTCTCCCAAGTGTTTAATACAGTGCTCTGCACATAGTAAGCCCTCAAAATATGCTATTGACTGACTGTACCGGTAATCAGGAAAACAGTTCCCAAGGCCAGAAAGTCAATGGCTGTAAATGGCAGAGCAAGAAAAGTTGGAGTTGGAGTGCTTCTAACTCATTTCATGCTGAAACAAATCTCCACAAATCGTCTTGCAAAGCGCAAACACTAAGAAAAGCCAGGGCTGGAGGGGAGGGAGGAGTGTGAGGAGAAGGTGGTTATGGCTGTTTGTGACTAATGTTTATTTTATCGTTTCTGGGATTGACATTTTTCCATTAGGCCTGACGGATGAAGGATGGTGCCAAGATATGATAATATTCTTCTTCTCCCCCAACCTGATGGGGCATTTGGAATACACCTGAATTTAGTGCCTGTGCAATAGGTTGGAAGTGGTTGCTAAGGGTTTAGAATGCTGTAACCCACAGAAAGTTGCATAGCCTAGTGATAAAGACGGGGCCTGGGAACCAGAGGACCTTGGGATCAGTCACCTAACTTCTCTGTGCCTCAGTTTCCTCAATTGTAAAATGAGGGGACAATATTTGTTCTTATTCCGACTTAGACTGTGAGTCCCAGAGTAGGTCCTATATCCAGCCTGCTTAACTTGTATGTACCCCAGTGCTCAGAACAGTGCTTGGCACACAAGAAGCACTTCAATACCAATCAAAACAAAACAAAAAACAAGTAGGATAACTGTGTTTTCCCATTTGGTTGAAACAAGGCTCTGTGCTAATCCACCACACCCATTTGCAAAATACTTCCCCTCCTCTGTAATTTATTTTGATATCAGTCTCCCCCACCACATTGTAAATTCCTCAAGATAGAGATTGCGTCTACCCTCTCTATTGAATTGTACTCTCCCAAGTGCTTATTACAGTGCTCTGCACAGAGTAAGCACTCAATAAATACTACTGATTGACTGACCATCCCTTGGCTTGAATTTTTCCAGTGACCTCTAAACCAGCTTTGTGTCACCATCGCCATCCTAAAAATTGGGAAATTAAGGCACTCTGTCTTTTCTGGGACTTTCTTTTTCCTGAGGATGGGGGTAAATGGAAAATATCCTGCTGGGATCAAGGATTGTTTGGCTGCTCTGGAAAAACAATCAGCAAGTAAAAGCTTTAATAATAGATATAATATTTCATTCCTACATCTTCCATTTCAAATCTGCTTACTTCATTATTTCTTCTGAGCAGATAAACTACATCCATTATTCCCCAAACTCAACTTAACATACATATACGGAAGAGAGAGGAAGTGAAGCGGGAGGAACGGTGAGGGGGGGAGGAGGTAGAATATGAACTGAGCAAAAGGGGGAACACCAATTTCCGGGGACTGCCCCAAACCCTTGAGACTGGATGTCTGGAAACTGAAATCAGACTCCCAGGATCTGTCAGGTCAATTGTAGGAGACTCAGGCTGGCTACAGGGGCCCCCAACATTTCCCCAGGACTGGATAGGTTGTCCAGTGGCCACTCCGGGCCCTGTGGATTGGACCGATTCATGGTCTACCAGGATCGCTGACTGACTTGAGAAGGGAATGGAAAGATATGCAGGGTCCAGATGGAACCAGATTCCTCCCACAAGCCCTTGGTGATGTCATGGGCTTAGGATGAGGTGGTCATAAGCTGGTATCAGTCTGCAGAGATAAGCTCAATGCCAATGAAAGTCTCACCGCATCAGACAAACAATTCTGAGGAGGGGAGAAAGAAAGGCAGTTCACAGGGAGGGTCCTTACTCCTCCCCCGAACCCCCCGACTCGGAACATCATACTGATGTCATTACCACTTGAAAATACCTTTTGACAGGAGGGAGAGGTACAAGTTGCCAAAGTTCACCCCCGTTTGTAATCTCCCTCCTTGCTTAATGAGATATTTTTCCCCAGTGCTCTTCTCACCACAGATTCCCACTACAGTGTTCTGC